>NW_024062588.1:0-216588 GCF_006381635.1 Hibiscus syriacus
CGTGTAATAAATTATCGACACTTTCAAAGAAATAGGTAATTATCCTTTCGAAAGTATCGACACCTGACATAAAAGTATCGACACTTTTGTATTTGTATCGATAATAAATAACATATCCGATGAAAATATAAGCTAAATATCCTCTGAAAATAGATAGAACGGACGAGTTTTTGAAATCGAAGAGTAATTGTTGCTGCATTTCAGAAGGCGTTCTAAAGCGAAGTTTGTTTGTTTGTTGCTGCAGTCGAATCGAAAAGTATGTTGTCGAAACCCTAATTTTTATTATTACGTAATCGCGATAGGGTTTTTTATGTGTTGTTTGGGGTTTTGGAGTAAGGAAGCATTTGGGACCGATTGCAGGTAGAATAGATATTCAAGGAAAACGATAAATGTCGATACTTTTATTAAATATTATAGGTAAAATGATATTATAGGTTGTATAAATGTGCCGACACATTTTGGTGTGGCCATTCAAATTCTTTTGAAGAAAACCGTTTTAACCACAAGAGTAGTTATCTATATTTGTATATTGAAAGTGTATGTAACAAAATAATTTGATTTGCGTAAACTGATATATGAAGGAAAAATGGAGTCAATGGGTTGGAAAATTGTTGGTGGAGCAGATGACTTTGAAATTGAGGCCGAGACTCGAAAGCAACCAAAGGGTGGATATATGTACTTCTAGTAGTATCAATGTCTTTTTGTTATTATTGTTGAAATGGTAATTGGATTAAAGTATCGATAAACTTTAAATTGATTACAAATTTTAAATGTTAACAGTATGGCCGAATGCAAAAGGATGAGGGAGATGGCACACAGAGCGGTTCGGTATGTAAATGAATTGACATTGAGTAGTAGTATTTAGTGTTAATGTATGATTAAGAAACGTTTATGTTTAATATTAGGTGAAAAAGATGTGAGGTCCAAATGGAATTCAATGAGTGATGCTGAAAAGGAACCTTACATCACACAGTCAAGGAATGATAGTAAAGAATACAAAGAACGGAGGAAGCCCCCGAAATAAGGTATTCATTAAACTTGTAAATACGTTGATACAAAATATATAAGAACTATAACATTATATATTGTTAAAAAATGTAGGAAGTGTCGACAAGATGCAGCATTAAAAGGGTGAATTTATTAATTAAACACCTTAAGGAGAAGGGTCAGTTGAATGTGCTGGGAGAAATAGGTTTTGGATCGTTGATCGGAGTAAGGGATCGACCTATTCGGAGGGAATTGTGTCGATCCTTGATGGCACAATTTGACGTCAGTCAATGTATGGCTAAGTATGGTGATTATTCATTCCCTCTGGGGGTATCGACTGCTGCAGCCGTATTGGGGGTACAAAACAAAGGCAAAAGTGTTATAGAAGTCTGTAGGAGTAAGAACTGGAAAGCACTTGCCTCCAAATATGGTTTGAATCATAAGGTGACATATACTGAAGTTGAAGAGGATATCAAAAGTGGATCTTACTTGGGGATGAGCTGAAGGCCCGAGTTCTATTGTACCTTGTCGGTATATTTCTTTGTCCAACGGGTGATACGTCAACGAACAAGGAATATATGAAGCTCATTTGCGATGAAGGCTTGAAGGGTGAATTCAATTGGGCTGAATATATCCATTCGAGATTGATTGAATCAATTATCACCTTTAAAAAGGGCAGCCAGAGATACCTCAAAGGGTGCATAGCAATCTTAGAGGTAAATGAGTTGAATCACTTTTTGTGTTTTATATAAAAATTCTAATTTTATTATAATGCAGGTTGCACTGTTCGATTTTTGGTCGGGCTGTGAGGCAGTGCCGGCTTATGAAAGAACCGGAGTGGCACGCATCCGTGCATGGGGGAAGGAAGAGGTGGTTAGAGTGATGGTGAAGTTGAAGTTGGATAGAGGGAAGAAGCAAGAAATGGTAATAAATGTAATTAAATAATATTAAGAATATAATCAATGTCTTAATATTGTAATTTAATTTTTTGAAGGTTATTGGCAAGGATGTAGAGGAGGCAGTGGAGGCAGAGGAGAAGAAAGGAGGGAT
Organism: Hibiscus syriacus; assembly: GCF_006381635.1. NCBI lineage: Eukaryota > Viridiplantae > Streptophyta > Magnoliopsida > Malvales > Malvaceae > Hibiscus > Hibiscus syriacus. The sequence goes on from NW_024062588.1 coordinate 2,038, forward strand.
GGTTGTATTGGGGGATGAAGGTGAGTGGGACGACGGTGAAGCAAAACAGAGTAACTTCGACATTTTGATGTCTGAATTGGCTGATATCAAAAAAATCCAATTTGAAATCATGCAAAGACAATCAAGAGTCGAAGAGAAACTTGATCAAGTCGTAGAGAAACTCGAGAGGCATAAGGGGGTAGTGGAAGGAAAAATAGATGGAGTGGTGAAAGAAGTAGAGGTGTTGAGGGGTGAAGTGGTGAAAGAAGTTTCGGTGTTAAGGGGTGATATTAAGATGGTGACGGGAGAAAAATTTGAGGGAGTGGTGAAGGAGGTTGTTGATTTGAGGAGTGAACTTACGGGGGTGAAGGGGGTGGTTGATAAATACTCGGATGAAGGAGCTCAATTGAAGGGTGAAATAAAAGATATGAAGAGCTATGTAGAAAAAAAGTACGATGAACTGAAAAAATATGAAGAAGAAAAGAGGGAGGAGGAAGAAGAAGAGATGGAAGAAATGAGGAGGAAGGAGAGGCCCAATGTGCTTTATACACCGGAGAGTGTCATAGCAGCAGTTTGGATTCGGAATGTCCTGCACCCCAGAAGAAGAAGCAGAAGGTAAGTTTAATAAAAGAATACTTAATTTGATTTTTATTATGTTGTTGTGACAAAAATTTGTATGCAAAATTGTAGGTTGAAAAAGCGGACATTCCAACCGGAATTGATGACATCGAAGCTGCAATTTGTGATTATTTATGGAATAGCGAGTTAGAATCGGGGTAAGTGAAATATATTGTTTGTGAGTGATATTTAAATATTTCATGACAAGATATTAATCCTAATGATTCATACAGATATTCTGTAATATCAATGGGAAATCAATTCGCTACTGTATACGACGTTGCAACGTTGAAGCCTACAGAATGGGTTGGCGGTGTGGTAAGTAGAAAGTAGAAAATAAATAAAACTTATTGAATATGTTCTGATTGTGTAATTAATTTTGTTAGGTTATCGATTTGCTCGCTGGACCATATGCTACGATTCTCAAAAGTCACACCGGAGGATTGGCTACCTTCCATACCTCTTAGTGGTGAGTTAAATTAATAAATATTGAAAAGTAGTGTTATAGACGGTAAATTAATAATGTTTGTTGCGTAATTACAGCAACAGGCGTTGGAAGCCAACAATAAAGAAAGTGTTGAGAATATTTCTACCTTCTGGGGTGTCATATTGGATAACTATGTGAAATTCACCGACTGTGAGAAGGTAAGACACCATACCAATTGCAAATGATGTTTCGGATATAGAATGTTGAATTTTGTCAAATTGGGTGTGAAATTTGTTGCAGATAATGATCACAATAAACTACCATAATTCACACTGGTATCTGTTGGTGTTGGATATGGTAGATCATGTTGTAACAATATATGATAGTATGTTTACAACTGAAGCAGCTAAACAGAGAGTGAAGGATGCTAAGAGATTGGTATGTATGTATGTATGAAAGGACATTATGTAAATTATAATGCATAATTTTTTGGTGCATAACTTCTTCTATTTTAATGCAGATTAAAATATTAGATTCTTATAATAAGAAACGCATTTGGGTTGAGTCATGTGGATCTCTAGGAAAGTATCCCTTGAAAAACTTCAAATTTGTGGAGCATAAGAAGAATAAGCAATTGAATGGGTATGAGATGTTATCACAAATAGAAAGCTTAATTTATGCAGTATTCATCATAATTGACATGTGTGGTTTTCAAATTTTGTAACAGATATGATTGCGGCATGTATGTGATGATGTGGATGGAATCGATCGGTTCTACAGGGGCAACTGGTGATTTTGTAAGTGGATAGAAAAAATTGTTTGTGGTAAAATTGTTAAAAGTCGTAGATTGAATGCTGTAGTTGACAATACTTAACGTTCTGACAATTTGAATATAGGTTGTTGGAGACTGGGATCGATCGCGAGTATTAAATGATCTCGTAAGCCACAATCAAAATGAACGAAGACAGGAGATAACAAAAGCCGCAATATTACATAAGAATAACAAAAGGATGCAATGATGTAAATGTCGAGTTAATTTTGTATAAGATTTATAATTTTGTATACGATTTATATTTTTTTATGTGAATATAATTATGAATGAGATGAGAAAAGTTAGCAGTATGTTGGTGTACATGTTCTTATACACATTAAGGGTCATGTCGATACTAATATAGTTTGTGTCGATATTTTTTTCCAGAATGAATTAAAAACAAGGTGCATCAATAAAGTGTCGATCCATATATAAAAAGTGTCGATCCCAAAATCATCGAACCCAAAAGTATAATGTAATATGTAATTTTTTAATCTAACCGGTACAATTATACCGGTTTTATGAGAGAATAAGTCTAAATAATGTGTCGACACTAATATAGTTTGTGTCGATATTTTTTTCCAGAATGAATTAAAAACAAGGTGCATCAATAAAGTGTCGATCCATATATAAAAAGTGTCGATCCCAAAATCATCGAACCCAAAAGTATAATGTAATATGTAATTTTTCAATCTAACCGGTACAATTATACCGGTTTTATGAGAGAATAAGTCTAAATAATGTGTCGACACTAATATAGTTTGTGTCGATATTTTTTCCCAGAATGAATTAAAAACAAGGTGCACCCATAAAGTGTCGATCCATATATAAAAAAGTGTCGATCCAAAATCATCGAACCCAAAAGTATAATGTAATATGTAATTTTTTAATCTAACCGGTACAATTATACCGGTTTTATGAGAGAATAAGTCTAAATAATGTGTCGACACTAATATAGTTTGTGTCGATTTTTTTTCCAGAATGAATTAAAAACAAGGTGCATCAATAAAGTGTCGATCCATATATAAAAAGTGTCGATCCCAAAATCATCGAACCCAAAAGTATAATGTAATATGTAATTTTTTAATCTAACCGGTACAATTATACCGGTTTTATGAGAGAATAAGTCTAAATAATGTGTCGACACTAATATAGTTTGTGTCGATATTTTTTTTCCAGAATGAATTAAAAACAAGGTGCATCAATAAAGTGTCGATCCATATATAAAAAGTGTCGATCCCAAAATCATCGAACCCAAAAGTATAATGTAATATGTAATTTTTCAATCTAACCGGTACAATTATACCGGTTTTATGAGAGAATAAGTCTAAATAATGTGTCGACACTAATATAGTTTGTGTCGATATTTTTTTCCCAGAATGAATTAAAAACAAGGTGCACCCATAAAGTGTCGATCCATATATAAAAAAGTGTCGATCCCAAAATCATCGAACCCAAAAGTATAATGTAATATGTAATTTTTTAATCTAACCGGTACAATTATACCGGTTTTATGAGAGAATAAGTCTAAATAATGTGTCGACACTAATATAGTTTGTGTCGATATTTTTTTTCCAGAATGAATTAAAAACAAGGTGCATCAATAAAGTGTCGATCCTATATAAAAAGTGTCGATCCCAAATCATCGAACCCAAAAGTATAATGTAATATGTAATTTTTTAATCTAACCGGTACAATTATACCGGTTTTATGAGAGAATAAGTCTAAATAATGTGTCGACACTAATATAGTTTGTGTCGATATTTTTTTTCCAGAATGAATTAAAAACAAGGTGCATCAATAAAGTGTCGATCCATATATAAAAAGTGTCGATCCCAAAATCATCGAACCCAAAAGTATAATGTAATATGTAATTTTTTAATCTAACCGGTACAATTATACCGGTTTTATAAGAGAATAAGTCTAAATAATGTGTCGACACTAATATAGTTTGTGTCGATATTTTTTTCCCAGAATGAATAAAAAACAAGGTGCACCCATAAAGTGTCGATCCATATATAAAAAGTGTCGATCCCAAAATCATCGAACCCAAAAGTATAATGTAATATGTAATTTTTCAATCTAACCGGTACAATTATACCGGTTTTATGAGAGAATATGTCTAAATAATGTGTCGACACTAATATAGTTTGTGTCGATATTTTTTTCCCAGAATGAATAAAAAACAAGGTGCACCCATAAAGTGTCGATCCATATATAAAAAGTGTCGATCCCAAAATCATCGAACCCAAAGTATAATGTAATATGTAATTTTTCAATCTAACCGGTACAATTATACCGGTTTTATGAGAGAATATGTCTAAATAATGTGTCGACACTAATATAGTTTGTGTCGATATTTTTTTCCCAGAATGAATTAAAAACAAGGTGCACCCATAAAGTGTCGATCCATATATAAACGTGTCGATCCCAAATCATCGAACCCAAAAGTATAATGTAATATGTAATTTTTCAATCTAACCGGTACAATAATACCGGTTTTATGAGAGAATATGTCTAAATAATGTGTCGACACTAATATATTTTGTGTCGATACTAATTTAAATATCAAGTGTTATCCACCGTTTATATAGTACTCTTAATCGAGAAACCCTAAACATAAATGCAAGCAGGCAGATCTTCCTCTCCTCTTTCTTCCTTCTACCGTTATCATAAGTGACGATCAGATATTCAGGTAAATTTATCGATATTTTATGGGTTTGATTGATTTCTATATTGGAGTTTTTATCCTGAATGTGTTGTGTTCCATTGTAATAGGGGTAGCATCCAACCAAAATGGCTCCAAAACGTCAGCGTCAGAAGCGAGGTCTTTCTCAAAGCTCTTCTCAACCCAGTTCTTCTCAACCACCTCCTTCTGTAACAAACGATTCTTCTGAGGAAATCAGGTCCTTCGAAACTCTGAACTTTAGATCCGACATGGAGAAACAAAGATGGCAGACGAGTTTTAAAGTAAGGAAGATTCGTCCCGAACGTGTCATTGACCTAGGTTTCTTGTTTGATGATAAATATGCATTTAGTTTTAAATCCACATTTACATCTTGGGGTTGGCTTGAATTCCTTGGTGTAGAACCAAGATATTATCCCAACCTAGTTAGAGTCTTCTACAACAATGCTTCCTTACAGCACGAGCCTAATAAGACTAATATATAGGAATTAATACACATGTCATGGGGAAGGATATATATATATCTCCAGAAACTATTGCGGAGGGTTTAGGTGTAGCGAATACAGGGGATTCAGATGAAAATGGTGTAGATTGGTCTACAATTAAACGGGTTACTAGAAATAGCCCAATTCACCTCGATGTAGAGTCGAGAGTGTTTCACAAAATGCTCACATGGTATATCCGGCCTAGTGGGGGAAAACATTCAACGCTTCGAGACAGCGATTATTGGTGGATAGCAAAGTATAAATCCAAAACGGCTCCAAACATTGCAAAACTCATATTTAATACAATTGTATATGGTCACAAAGGGAGCAACAATTTCAACTACACTACCATATGGATGTGTCATCACCCATCTGTTGAAGAAGAAGGAAGTTGATTTTTCGCATGACGCCCCTGTTCGATTAACCCGCAAGATTGACATGGTATTTATTAAAAAAGCGGGATATGATTTTGTTGAAAAACTCGGTTGGAAGCGTGTCAAGGAGGTCGGATTAGATCAAGAGAGGGAGGAAATGGACCCCGTTGGCCATGAAGAAGAGCAACCAAGTGGAGACGCAATGATGGAAGAAGCAACAGTTGCAGAGGATGTCACAATTAAGACCGTGATGGAATACATGGTCAATTTTCGGGAGCATATTGATTCCCTTGTGAGTGGAATGCGATCCGATATTTCATCATTGCAACGTGAAGTCTCCATGTTGCGTAACGAATTACGTCAACGACATCAAACGAGTTAGGTAATTCATTATCTATGTTTCTTAACATTTACACGTTCTGAACTTTATTTTATTTTCTTTTAACAGATGTGGACAACCAATCGGTCGCAGAAGATGAAGCTGACGATGAAGATGACGATGATGATGATGATGACGATGAAGCTGGCGATGAAGATGATGACGATGTGATGATGATGATGAAGATGATGATCCAAACAAGTATATCGTGTCTGCAACGCCGCCTTCAAGAAAACTTTTAATTTTTGATCTCAATGGTGTCCTTGCCTACATCCCAAGACTGCCGGCAGGTTTTAATTCTATTCTTTGTATCCATTATTTTAACATATAAGCGTAGAACTTTAATCTCATTTCTTCATGTTGTAGATGTTGTCCTCAGAAGAGGATTATTTGAATTTATGCAATTTTGTGTCGACAATTTTGTTGTTGCCCTTTGGTCTTCAAAGATGAGGTTAGAACATGTTTGAGGCAATTGAATTACTGTAGTCAAAATCGTTAATATACATTTGAATGTTAACATTCAAACTTGATTACAATCTCAGGCATAACGTCGACCGTGTACTTGAGAAACTACCTGTATTTTCCGAGCATTTTCTATTCGTGTGGGTAAGATGAATGTCATTACAGTTTGCTGACTTTTCCTTGTCTATGATTCCTACATATTTATGTTCGACTGTTTGTGAACAGGATCAAAAAAATGCAAAACATACGATTCTGTTACCTATTGTAAAGATCTCAATGATGTTTGGAACGCGTGTCCAGATTTTAACGAGCTAAATACACTTTTGGTCGATGATTCAGCGGAAAAATGATTTATAATCCGGTAGGTTGCATTTATGCAATATGTTTCTGATCAGTTGAACAGGTGTTCAGACATTGATTATTTTAACAACTTATGTGTTTATATAGAAATACAATTACATATGTCCACATACCTTTGACGCTGCTTCCCATTCGAACGACAAAGCTCTAGGTATGACACAAATTTATTCATGCTTATGCGAATTTAATTTATTGTTAGTAAAATTGCACCTCATTAGTTTGATAATTGAAATTATTTATGTATGTCCTCAGAAAAAGGCGGAAACATACGAGAGTATTTGGAAAATTTGTTGAAGGCCTCTAATGTTCCGGACTTCGTTAGAAACAACCCTTTTTCATCGGATTAATTTTGTTTGTCGGTACATTATTTGAACATTCTTGTGTATTTAAATTTTGGTGTGATTATATTGTATGTATATTTTCATTAATTATTCCATATTTGCTTCTATGTGTACATATACATTTGAGTGAGTTTTAAGATATTAATTTAGTAATTATAGGCGTCTAATGATTAATTTTTTACGTTACGGTATATTATTGTTAAATTAAAAATTCTTAATATTATTTTATAAAATATCAACACAATCAACTAATTTTTTGTGCAAATGAAATTATTAAATTAATATTGTAGGTGGAAAACATGAAACATACTTAAAAAATATTGAAACATAAATTACATATCTTTAAAAAAGTTTCGATCTTTTTATAAAAAGTATGGACTCTTTCAACATATTATAATAAATAGATAATTTTGTAATATAACCGGTATAAATATACCAGTCTTATGCGCGAATAGGTCTACAACCTATATCGACACTTTTTAATATTGTGTCGGTACTTTATGTCCATATTGGAAGAAAAATGTGTCGATACGATTTAAAAAAGTGTCGACATTTTACACATCGGAACCCATAATTATAATGTAATAGATAATTTGTAATATAACCGGTATAAATATACCGGTCTTATGCGCGAATAGGTCTACAACCTATATCGACACTTTTTAATATTGTGTCGGTACTTTATGTCCATATTGGAAGAAAAATGTGTCGATACAATTTAAAAAAGTGTCGACATTTTACACATCGGAACCCATAATTATAATGTAATAGATAATTTTGTAATATAACCGGTATAAATATACCGGTCTTATGCGCGAATAGGTCTACAACCTATATCGACACTTTTTAATATTGTGTCGGTACTTTATGTCCATATTGGAAGAAAAATGTGTCGATACGATTTAAAAAAGTGTCGACATTTTACACATCGGAACCCATAATTATAATGTAATAGATAATTTTGTAATATAACCGGTATAAATATACCGGTTTTATGAGCGAATAGGTCTACAACCTATATCGACACTTTATAATATTGTGTCGGTACTTTATGTCCATACCATTTAAAAAAGTGTCGGTAATTTGAAGTAACGCGGTTTTTCTTCCTTCATTCAAAATATTTATATGTACATACAATAGGAGTGATGTTGATACTTACGATATATTATATGGAGATCGTTGTCATTCCATTCCGTCTTCGAAAAAATCAGTTGATGTAGGCTGTGTGCTTGTACTCAAACTAAGCTTGACTTGAGGACATGTTAGTTTGTTATGCCCCTCACCGTTGCAGTGTCTATCCTTTTTATAAAAGTGTCCATACTTTTTTCACTGTGGAAAACATTAATTTAAGGTTATCTTTTGAGTGAGTTTTAAGATATTAATTTAGTAATTATAGGCGTCTAATGATTTATTTTTTACGTTACGGTATATATTATTATTAAATTAAAAATTCTAAATAATATTTTATAAAATATAAAAACAATCAAATAATTTTTTGTGCAAATGAAATTATTAAATCAATATTGTAGGTGGAAAACATGAAACACTGTTAAAAAAATTGAAACATAAATTACATAAGTTTTAAAAAAAGTATCGATCCTTTTTATAAAAAGTATGGACACTTTCAATATAATAGGTAAACATATGATGTAATAGGTAGCCCTTATATAATGTAATAGGTATCGTTTATATAATGTAATAGGTAATGGTTATATTGTAAAGTGTCTATCCTTTTTATAAAAGTGTCCATACTTTTTTCACTGTGGAAAACATTAATTTAAGGTTATCTTTTGAGTGAGTTTTAAGATATTAATTTAGTAATTATAGGCGTCTAATGATTTATTTTTTACGTTACGGTATATATTATTATTAAATTTAAAATTCTAAATAATATTTTATAAAATATAAAAACAATCAAATAATTTTTTGTGCAAATGAAATTATTAAATCAATATTGTAGGTGGAAAACATGAAACACTGTTAAAAAATTGAAACATAAATTACATAAGTTTTAAAAAAAGTATCGATCCTTTTTATAAAAAGTATGGACACTTTCAATATAATAGGTAAACATATGATGTAATAGGTAGCCCTTATATAATGTAATAGGTATCGTTTATATAATGTAATAGGTATCTATCTCGCATGTGAGTACTTTATTCCAACCATGTGACAAGTGTGACAACTCCATCAACTCACAACTCAGCTTTGAACTCAATCAATATTGTCTTTTAGCTTGATGGTTCATAAAGCATGTTACTTGAACAGTATGAATCAATTATGCAATTTTCATGTTCAATTTAACACTGCATTTCAAATTCATTTCATATGTAATTGGAGTTTGAATTTAAATTTCAATTTGAGTTTGAATTTCAATATATATTTCGGCTCCACTATAAATATTAGCCCAAGCCAATATGCATGTTATCATTGATTATCCTAATTTCCATTGTTTTTTTTCCAACGTATAAACGCGAGGGAAATCCCGACCATTTTATTTTTTGGTCAACTTTAAAGCGTCAGAAACGTTTCGGGCGTATGATCTGGGTGGTATACAAGAAATGTAACAAATAGCAACTAAAATCATAAGTTGAGTACCACCCAAATCATAAGTCTGAAATACTTCCGATGCTCATCAAAATCCAAAGCTCATTTGGTGCCAAGCAAAAGGAAATCAAAATCCAAATCTCATATGATGCCAAGCAATAGGTAGTGGTTATATTGTAAAGTGTCTATCCTTTTTATAAAAGTGTCCATACTTTTTTCACTGTGGAAAACATTAATTTAAGGTTATCTTTTGAGTGAGTTTTAAGATATTAATTTAGTAATTATAGGCGTCTAATGATTTATTTTTTACGTTACGGTATATATTATTATTAAATTAAAAATTCTAAATAATATTTTATAAAATATCAAAACAATCAAATAATTTTTTGTGCAAATGAAATTATTAAATCAATATTGTAGGTGGAAAACATGAAACACTGTTAAAGTATCGATCCTTTTTATAAAAAGTATGGACACTTTCAATATAATATAATGTAATAGGTAAATTTGCAATGCTATCGGTATAAATATACTGGTTTACTTATAAAATAGGTAAATATAAGCGCTACCTATTACATTATATAAGCGCTACCTAGTATGTTATTGTACTTTATAATATTTCCGGTTAAATAATATAACATAACCGGTCTAAATTTTAACCGGTCACTTGTTTAACCGGTCACGCCGTATATTAGCCGTTTTTTAGGCGCCGCACCGCAGAACGACCCATAAGTTTGTCCAATTATGCAAAATTATTACCTAACGTATGCAAATATTAAGAAAACTTTTGTTGATTTGACCAAGAAAAAGTTATTGTCATGTTGCCTATATAAATGTAGGTTTAATTATGAGCCCTTTTACTTTGAAAATATTAAGAAACTTAATTATTTTAGTTTATCAGAATATAATTCTCATACTTTATGAAAATCGAGGTTTTATTTAAATTGAATAAAATTATATTTAGCCATTAAAATGTAAAATTGGAAATTAATATTTTAAAATCATGAAGTAGCCTCAGTATTAAAAATAAAAAATGTTTTAATTCTGAAGAGATTTGGATTTGAGTGGTTATATCTTTAGGGGATGTGTACACGTTATAAAAAAAATCTAAATATATAGTATATTATAATTACTTCAACTATTAAAAATGTATTTTAATCATTTTTATATAAAGAATTAATAAAAGTAAGTCGCTTAAATTTATCTATTTAACTAACAAAGAATCATGTTGAACTAGTAAGATGAAACATTTAAATAAGATAAAAAATTTGAATAATGACACTCTAAATTGAGTAAAATTTTAACTCAATTACTCAAACTTTTTCTATTCTCTTTTTATTTTAATTTTCTTTTTCTCTTTTCCTACTTTTACTTTTATTTAAATCACTAATGAATTCAACTAAATTGAATATTGTAACAATTTAATATAAGAACGTTACTCTCAATTTAATTTATTTTTTTTATAATATTAAAATTTAAAATTTTATTTTATTTAAATGATTTAACATCTTATTTTACAATATCAAATAATAATTAATTTTTAATTATATTTTTTACTACCCATACCCTGAAAATGAATAATTTGATTAGACCATCGTGAAAATCGACACATTGAATAGATCAATTAAATATTTTATAAGACGTAATCACACATCACCTTAGCCGAAAGGTGTGAGGCAGGTCACATGTTCCACGGTCATGTATACATATATATTTGTTAAATATTGATTATTTATAATGGATAAATCACAATTTAAGGACACTTGGCGTGTCACATAGTCGTTATAGCATAAGGAGTGATTTACAAATATAATAAAAAGAAACAGCTCATTCTTATCCACTAGTTTGGGCATAACGACAGCCGAACAATAAAAAAAAGGTATCTTAGATAAGTAATTAACCTGTAAGTAATTTATTGGTCCATCATTTCAGTAGGGAGGCTGTTGACTTTTATTTTAATTTTTAGTTAGTTCGCACTAATTAGGATTTAGGATCACTAATTGACCCTAAAGAGTGGCACTGGCTTATCCTTGCTAGTTCTTAGACTTTCATTAATAATAAACACACGATTTTATATTAAAAATACAGATTTATAAAATTTTAAAAAATATAAATATTTTAATTATATAAAAAAATTAAATTTTCAAAAAAAAAATTCATCAGCTCTGAATATATTCCTAAGTGACATATCATTAATAAAAAATATTTTGTCGAGCAAAATATATATATATATATATATATAAAGAGATTTTTTTTAATTTTTAATTTAGAAATTTTATTAATCATGGATAATATTATATATATATATATATATATATATATATATGGTGTTCATTCGGTTAAAACGGTGGCCGACCGAATAGAAATACCTTTAGTCGAATTAAACAAACTTTTTTTTTTAACCGTTAACCGAACCAAACTTTTTTTTGAAATTATTAATTGAACCGAATAAATTTCGGTTAATTCGGTTAATTTTCGAATTAACCGAATTTTTTTAGAATTTAATATTTTTTAATTAAAAAAATAATTTACAATTAATTTAAATAATATCTAATTATAAATAATATCTAATTAATTTGATTCAAACATTTGCATTTAGTTTTGATTCAAACATTTGCATTTAGTTTTGATTCAAACATTTGCATTTAGTTTTGATTCAAACATTTGCATTTAGTTTTGATTCAAACATTTGCATTTATCCACTACCCTATAATTCTACAAGATACACAATGAAGAAAGACCTAATGCAACATAGGAATTTCTTTACTTAATCCTAACAAGCTACACTTTCTTGGTGTCCTATCTAACGTCAGTAGTTAAGGTTCTTAAATATTCCTCCAGCAACAATCCGTATGGTCAGACCAGGATACCACCTTTCAGGTACTGCCTCTATTTAGCTCCATTTCCATATGAATGGCCTGCAGGCAGGCAAATATTCATGCAAATGGTTGGAAAAACAATTCTTGGGAAACAATGGCTACACGTACAAATTATAAACCATCAAAGAAACCAATTCTTATGTTCTTAACTTGCAATGTAGGAGGTAACACCAGATAGATCCCGGATGTTAGTGTGGTGAAGAAACTAATGCGCCAGCATGTGCGCAACCTTCTCCGTGTTCTCAACCCAAGAGAGAGGAAGATAATCAGGCTACGGTTTGGTATCAAAGAGAGTAGAGAGAATTCTCTGTCCGAGGTTGGAAACATGCTCGGATTGTCGAAGGAAAGGGTGAGGCAACTGGAGAGCAAGGCATTATACAAGCTAAAGCAATGCCTCGTCGAACAGGGACTTGGTGCATATGCAGATTTAGTTACTTAGGTATATATAAAAATACATACATATTTGTTTTGGGTTGAAATGTTCATCCGAGGGCATGAATTAATTCTGTTGTTAGCTAAAGAATAGCCTATATAACCTGGATTTAGTAATGCTTTTTAGAATGTAATGATGTTGCCTCACGCCCTCACCTATGCTCCACTCCACTATACACTTTTGTCCATGCTCCACCTGCCCATACCTTACACAAATCAAGGCAGAAAATAATTGATATCCGATGAGCACATGAATGAAGTGGAGAGCAGCATATTATGGGGTAAAAAAAATATTAAAAAATATTTAAAGGTTAATTCGGTTAATTAACCGATTTCGAACCGAATTAACCGTTAACCGAATATTCAAAAAATCATTAACTGTTAATCGACCGAACTAATTCGATGGCTGACCGAATTAACCGAACTAATTCGATTCGGTCTGTTAATCGAATTAGTTCGAAAATTTGAACACCCCTTTATATATATATATATATATATATATATAGTTGTTTGAATCTAAGATTTTTAAAAAATAACATATATTTTAAATATTAGACATGTGGAAAGAATTTAAATTCGAGTTTTAAAAATAATATTAAGAGTCTGCCAAATATGCAGGCCGACTGCGCAAGGGATTCGTTTATTTGGCTCCAAACCCTACTGCCGAGGACAATTATCGGAATAAGTTGAAGATATTTTCTGCAGTAGTAGAAAGATGAAGACAATACTATAGAGTTTAATTACCCAAATTTATTGTGTTGAATTACTTATTCAATTACGAATTCTCATTAATACTGTTGTAAATTATTCGAGTTAATTAAATTAAATTATTTAATTTTTCTGATCAATTTGAATACTTCTTTTGTTTTTTTTAAGTTCGAGTCAAATTAAATTTTCTCAATTTGAATATTCGAAAAATATATTAATAAATTAGTGTATATATTCATTTGGGTAATTGTCAATTTTGAAAATAAATAAATCAATTCATCTTAACAAAATATTCAAATTAATTTTCAAAGTTTTGAAATATATATAAAAATATTTTCATAAGTTTTAAATATATATATATATATACATACAATTCCCTTAAAATTCAATAACATTATAAAATAAATCTCAAGACAAATTAAGTTATATAATAAAAATGCTTTTGATTTATTGAAGTTTTATTAGGTTGAAATATTAAATAAGTAAGATATCAAACATGATTTATCATATAACTTAATTACCATGATTTTTAATTACTCAATTTAAATTAAAACCAACCAACCATAGCATCATATCTAAAATATATCCGGAAAAAAAATTATAACAATGGATTGATGAAAATTTTCATTTGAAAGTTAGTCAAGGTACAATAACGAATATACTCATGTGATCATTTGAATACCTTTCGACTAACTTAAAAAAAGAGGAGATACCAAGAGACACAAACCAACAAAATATCCAGAGATGGAGAAAGTTCTTTATGTGTGGTTTCTCCAAAACCAAGAGCATGTAAACATGTTCAAAAAGTTAATTTTAGAGAAGATAAAAGAGACGATGAAACTTCTATACCCTCAATAACCTCATGAATCGCTCAAATTTTTTCATGGTTGGCTTGAGAAGTTAAAATTAATACAAGATAATAGGTTATTCCGTCGCTTTGGAGAGTGATTTTGTTGACATAGAAGACATGGAGAACAATTTGGTGGATATAAGGGAAAAAATAAACCAATATCCTATGAAGGATGTTTTTAATATGGATGAAACTGATTTATGTTACAGATTATAAGTTGATCATTCTTTTACAACGAAATAATTTAAAAGAAGAAAACAAAGAAAAAAAACCTTTGTTTATTTGCTGTAATGCGAATGACACTGAAAAAATTCTTTTATGGGTTATTGGAAATTACACAAAGTTATGTAGCTTCAAAAATGGCTACATGAACCACTTGAATTGTCAAAATATCATTCCAACACAAGAGCATGGATGACTAGTGTGTCTTTTGATGAATATGTTCGTCGACTGGATCAGAAAATGCATGGTAGAAGATTTTTTTGGTGATAGATAATTGCCCAAATCATCTAAACAATATTTAAGGGCTACATAATATTTGGTTGTATTGTTTTTCCACCCAACATGACATCATAAACCCAACTATATGATGCAGGGTAGTAAGAACTTTCAAGATGCACTCTCGCAGGAGATTTTACCGTAAGGCATTAAAGTGCTATGAGTTGGGAGAATCTGATCTAGAAAAGATTAATGTTTTAGATGTCATCAATTTTGCAGTTTCAACTTGCATGATAAATGTTTGACAAGTGACAATAGCAAATTATTTTCGACACTGTAAAATTCGATCACAGAATGAAGTAGCCTTAAGAAATTTAAATGAAGGAACTATTGAAGAAGGCATTCATGAACTTGATACGATAATTAATGGTATTGGGTACCGCAACAAAATAGATGTCAATCACCTATTGGATTACCCGAGTGAAAATGATACATGTTTAGATATCCAAAATCATATGTCCAAAGTTTAAAAGAAATTGTAGCTAGTGTTATTGAAAAATTATATTGAGTAATAAACTGAAGATGATACAATGCCTTTTCTTTAATTACATGGAAGGAAGCACTCGTAGTGACAACAACTCTTCAAAAAATTGTTGCAGTATGAGAACAAAATACCTAAACTTTTGAAAGCAATAAGAAAAGTTAGAGACGAAATAAAACTAGATTTAAATTTAAAAAAACAAACAAACAACAATATAATTATATTTTACTAAGTTCTCCTATTTATATTTGTAATTTTATAGAATTATTAATTTATAATATTGAAGGGACCATAAATTTATATAATGATCTTCCATAAAATTATAATCTTTTAATTTATAGAAATTATGAATTTAGACCTAGGGTCCAAATCAGGAATGAGAAAAATTATTATTTTAGAGAGACTATTAATTTATCGAGTATTAATTTATAACCTCTAAGATAAGATGTTATTTTCCCGATTCTATTCAAAAAGTATTAATTTGTTTATGATTATTATATACGGTGGTTTCTTCAATATCAGCACCAAATTATAATTTTGGTCTTATTCACCACAAATTGTACAAATTCTGGTATAAATTTCAAGCAAATCATTCGAAATACCTACTCCCACTGTCCAAGGAAAATGGACCTCCCACTAGGCTTCAGATTCCATCCTACAGATGAAGAGATCATCAGTCATTATCTAAAGCCGAAGGTTTCACCTTCCTCGAGTCATCAGCTGATCCCCATTATTGCCGATGTCGATATCTACAAGTTCGATCCATGGGAACTTCCCGGTAGTACTCTTTTGCTTGTCATCTGTTACAACATGTATTGATATCTTATGTACATTCATGGCGTCTACGTATACTTTGTCTCATGTTTTACAGATAAGGCCTGTTTCGGGGAGAACGAGTGGTTTTTCTTCAGTCCGAGAGAACGGAAGTATCCGAACGGAACGCGTCCGAATCGAGCGGCCGCGTCCGGTTTCTGGAAAGCCAGTGGGACTGATAAACCGATTATCACCTCTGTTGGCGTTGGTTCGCAATCACAATGTCTAGGAATGAAGAAAGCTCTTGTGTTTTACAAAGGGCGTCCAACGAAAGGTGTAAAAACGGATTGGATGATGACCGAGTATAGACTTGTCGATGGTTACTTTGTATCTCATAGGCCTAAAGGATCCATGGAAGTAAGTTACTTTCTTCCTCGTCGATTCAACACTTATAAGCGGAGTTTCTTAACTTCAATCTCTTTGTGTAATCATCTTGTTTTAGTTGAACGATTGGGTTCTATGCCGAGTTAGCCATAAAGGCAAACTCAGTCAACGAGTAGGAGGAAGAAGCTCTGATATGGTAACACAAAACACCATTATTGAAGGCAGTGATCCTCTTACCCCGACCTCTCAAACAACCATGATTCCAATGTAAGAGAGGTGCTGGATTCCATTGCAAGGGTTCTCCCTGTTGGACCTCTCAAAAAAATTATTCTGATATGTGTAAAAAGTATAAGATATATTAAAAGTAAAAAAGATATAAGTGTTATTATTTATTGATTCTTTTAATTACTTGTGTATTATGAGTTACAAAGCCATTATTTATAGGACTAAAATTATAATCATAAAAGAGCATTACAAGAAGGTGAATGATCAAGGGTCTAAAAATTTGAAAATATCAACATTTAATATAATTGGTAACATAATAATTAATTTCATTTGTATTTGAAATGACATTTAAGTCCTAAATTGATTACTAGATAGGAAGAAAGACTTAGCTGATTACAATATTGACATTTTAAAGATTTAATTATAACATTTTAAGGTTTATAAATTAATTTAGAAATCTAAGAGATAGTTTATGGGCATTTAGTGAACTTAACCCTAATCCAAATGACTTGTGTAGATCTTAGTTCTTATATATTTCTTTGGATCAAAATTCGATTACCTACATGGCCCAACATAAAATAGACTTTCTCCACCCATATGGGCTTCATGAGCTTGACAATTGACTTACTAATTTACATTCTTTAACTTATTGTAATAATCGAGTACGAGTTCGTATATACAGAGTTATGTTTACGACTGGAATATCAATTCACACATTAAATATTTTTAATTTTTATATAAATTTATAAAAAAAATTAAAAATATTCATTTTTTGAATTTTGACACTATAATCCAAATTTTTTTATTCTATCTCTACGAGTTAATACTTAGTTGGTAATACAAGTTTGATAATGATTAAAAAGAGTTTTGTTCTCGTTAGAGGTTCTGATTTTGAACCTATGCGCCAGCAGGGTTAACTTGAGAAAAATTTTGAACATGATATAACCTTATAATCATCTTCGGTTATTAAAAAAACTTCATAAATGGCTTGAAATGGGGTTTTAAATTGTGATATTTTAGAGTTGAGACCATGAAGGGAAAAGGGGTGGAAGATAGGAAATTTTCTATAGATTTTGGCACTCCATTCAAACTATTATGGTCCCTCTCTTGCTGCATTCAACGTGTTTCAGCAGTGTTAGGGACATGGAGACCTTCATTTCAGACCCATTTAGCTTAAGCCACTCGTGCACTCATCACAGCTGCTAAAAGCAACTCACTCTAAGGTTTTAATTACTCTCAAATCCACAATATATAAGTAAAAATGGAATTTATTTGACATCATTTTATAAAATAAAATGGAATTTATTTGACATCATTTTATAAAATAAACTTAGTGATTATTTTAGTTATTTAAAAAAACAGATGAGAGAAATGCTGACCATTACACTACTTTGTAGAGTTCGTAATTCAATAATCGAGTATTAATGTCTAATACGCCTCGTTACAACTTGGGATCAACCGAGGGGTTGACGGAATAATTGTTTTTCTTGAAAATTCCAATTTCTCGTATAATTTAGAAAGTTTTTATTGATGACTTATTTTAGTTTCCTTAAAATTTTATTTGTTCACGTACATAATATAAAATTCTATGTCTGCTCCTGATTACCAATTTTTCTATCATTTTCACTATCCGTAGACAAGAGAACATGCAGAGCTATCTAAATCATGTTTGAAAGCAAAACTTGGCCTAACTCGGAAACAAAGCAACAAAGCTAAGTGTATTATTAGTAGTGGCCCATTATGCTGGGAATTTTTGGTTTATCTCAATGGACCAATTTGTAGTTGAAGTTAAATTGCACAAAGTGAAAGCGTTGGTTTTAATGTCTGCAGTAAACTGTCAAATGTTGGAAGATGCTATGCTTTGTGGGTGCAATAAATATGAATATGTAAAAACTTAATGAGATGAACAAAAACAACCAATGGAAGGCGACAACATGGAAACAAATCTTTGAAGGCAATGATCTGAAACTATGGTTCTTGTCCTCTCCCACTTTCCAAATTCATGGATGGATGAGTAAATGGTTTATACGGCCCTTGGTGAACCAACCTTACCTAACTAGTAGTAGTAATTACGCATCAAATCGAGTTTTGTCGGACCTTTAAACAAATACAAACTCTCCTAATATTGTTTTCTCCCTTCACAAGACTCCAACCCCAGATTTTACAGTGTCATCTGCCTCTCCTTTGATCATTTCATATCCTACTCCTTTTTCCTCCCCACTAAACAGAATGGTTGAGAAGGCAAAACTTTGAGAGCAAAAAGGGTGCGTTGCAGTTTGTGGTATTGTTTCTGCAACAAGCTATCAGTCTCAAGCTACGCTTCCTTGATCCGAGGAGTCTTCGTAGTAATAAGGAGTCAATTTCCCATCCTTTTTAGTACCCTTCAGCTGGTTATCGGCACCGGCTTCTTGCAGCATCTTCACCACCCTTCTCATTGTCGGGCGGTTGATTGGGAGTGGACTTGTACAGAGGAGGCCGATGTTGAGTACCTTGTATATTTCTTCTTTGAAGCACGGATCTAGTTTGGAATCAAGAACATAGTCCACTTCTTTCTGATCCAGGGCGGTGCAGACCCACTTTACGAGGTCCTTCTCCCCGAACTCCGGGTCGATCGGGAGTCTACCTGTGACCAACTCGAGTATCACTACTCCGAAACTGTATATGTCACTCTTCTCGTTCACCCGAAGAGTATATGCATACTCTGCACCAAAAGTTTTCATAGACAGATTAGATTTTGTGAAGATTAACATAACTAATACATTTGATCACTAGACCGATAATAAAGGTTATCAACAAACCTGGAGCAATGTAGCCACATGATCCTGCAATGACAGACATCGACTTAGCAACCTTTCCGGCTGCATCGACAACCTTGGCCACTCCGAAATCCGCCACTCTAGCGCCAAAATCCCCATCTAATAAGATATTATTGGACTTGACATCTCTATGCACGATCGGAGGCACACAATCATGATGCAAATACGAAAGCCCCTCGGCCGCATCCACGATAATCTTGTATCTTGTAGGCCAATCGAGCAAACCACTTTTGCAGCTATGCAACAAATCTCCCAAGCTACCATTCGGCATGTACTCATACACCAAAAGCTTGCAATCTCGAGTAGTACAAGAACACCATAACTTGACAATATTCTTGTGCCTAATCTTCCCCAACGTCTCAACCTCAGCTTGGAACCCATCGTCATGAACCGGAGACTCGGCCTGAGCCTGACCTTTCTCGAGATCGACACTGTCACAACCCTTTTTCACTCTTCCCCAAAGCTTCTTAACAGCTACAGCATAGCCGTTACTAAGCACGACCTTGTAAACTTTCCCGGATGCACCTTTACCTATCACATTATCCTCATCAAGACAATCCAATATCTCATATTCACTAAAACCCAGTTTGTGGAATGACATCAATGTCCACTTCGATTTATCAATAGCCTTAGCTTTCTTGTAGTTCCTGTATTTCAAGTAAAACCAAACCACACCAACAACAAAAACCAATGCAGCTAGAACAAAAATGGATCTAAGCAACCAAACATAGCCTTCATGCTTATCTTCATCCCTCCTAGCACATGAAACACTGAAATTACCACACAAATCAGGGTTCCCCAGGAAGCTGTTATTGTACATGCCTTTATCGAACAGAGGCGGTAACTCACCAGATAACAAGTTATTCGAGAGGTTAAGCTGATTAAGCTTCAAATTCTGCAGGCCAATCGGAATTCGTCCTGTTAACCGATTACCAGACAAATCAAGATAATTTAACACTGATAAACTCGCTATTCCATCAGGAATTTCCCCGGAAAACTTATTAGCGGCTAAGTTCAACTCGTTTAGCTTCTTCAAAGATTCGATCCCGCTAGGCAGTTCACCTTTGAGCTCATTCCCATGAAGATCAAGAACCCCTAGTTCATCAAGCTTCACCATACTTTTAGGCAACACCCCATTGAATTTGTTGTCACTAGCAGAAAGCTTAGCTAAGTTTCCAACTAAACCAATTTCTTCAGGCAATGATCCATTAAACTGGTTCTTAGATATAATCAAAAGCGACAAATTCTTGGCATTTGCAATGGATTTCCCTATCTTCCCAGAGAATGAGTTATTAGCGAGATCGAGTAAATAAACATGGGGAAGGCCCCAAAATCGGGTTGGTATTTCGCCGGATAATTTGTTGTAACCGAGTCGGATCCGGTTCAGGCTTCGACAATGCGCTAAACTCGGTGGTATTTGACCCGAAAACGAGTTGTATATCATTAGCATATCTTCCAGTCTCCCTTTCTCGCATAAACTGGGTGGGATTGGACCGGTGAATTGGTTGCTGGAGACATCGAACCATCTCAGCGGTGAGTTTTTGCCGAGATTCTGTGGTAAGTCACCGTTGAGTCGGTTCTGAAAGATTCTGAGCTCGTACAGAGCTGGTGAGTCAGCAATACTCGGTGGTAATGTTCCTTCAAATTTGTTGGAGTACAGGTTGAGACTTTCAAGTGGCAGCCGAGTCAACTCGTCCGGAATCTTTCCAGTTAACCGGTTCATCGACGCGTCGAGGAGTCTCAGATTAGTCAAATTGGAGAACCCCCGAGGTAACTCGCCGGTCAGCGAGTTGTTGTACAGCTCAATCTGAACTAGACTAACCGACTCAGTGAGTGAACTCGGTATGCTCCCCACTAAATGGTTAAGTGCCAAGTCTAAATCAGCGAGTTTCTTGAGTCGCCCCAGGGATTCAGGAATCTCCCCGACTAAATTACACTCGGTCAGCCACAAAATCTCCAAGTTCGTCAAGTTTCCAAGCTCCGGCGGGATCCGACCCGGACTAAACGGGTTGTACGACAAATTCAGCATTTTCAGCGTAGTAATGTTACCCAAAAAAGCAGGGATTGTCCCATCAAGGAGATTGTACACAAGAGACAAAACCTCGAGAGTCTGGAACCCACCAAACGACGCCGGAAAGTCGCCGGAGATATTATTACCGGTTAAATCGAGGTATTTCAAATTAGGGAGGTCAGCCAAAGTGTGGGGGAGTTCGCCGGTGAGGAGATTCTGGGAGATATCAAGGTGAACGAGATTTCGACACGTGGAGATATCGGGTATGGTGGAATTGACGTTGTTGTAGTAGAAGCTAACGTAAGAAAGGTTCTGGAGCCGACAAAGGACTGAAGGGAAAGGGCCGGCGAGGTTGGCGTTGGAGAAGTCGAGGGATGTGACTGAACCGGTGGCGCCGTCGCATGAAACGCCGCGCCAGTTGCATGGGGTTGGATCACGTGAGTTCCACGAAGAAAGGGCTGAGTCGGGGTCGGAAAAGGAGGATTTGAGTTCCAGAAGGTAAAGACCTTCTTGGTTGAGTGAAAGCGAAAGTGGAGGGAAAGTGGAGAGGAGAAAGGAGAAGAAAAGGAGAAACATATTTTTATTGTGGGTTAAGGGAAATGGGGTATTTTTTGGTGTGAATATATTTGAATTTGAGCGAATGGGGCTGTGTTCTGCCATTACAGAGACATGGAATGAATGAAAATTGCAGCAATGAATGAGCATGAGGGAGGGATGATTATCGAGAAGAAAGAGTGGGCAGTCTTATGATGTGGACATTTTTATTGTTGTCTACTCTGGAAAAAAGTATTAATATATTTAATAATTAATAATACGATAAACCCAATTATTAGGCTACTCAATTTTCCATCAAAAAAAATGTTCACACAGTCAACATTTAAAAGGTTTCAAATAAGTAGCTATCAAAACGTTTCATCCTGAAGTGGAAACACCCCAATGTAATTACAAATTTGAAGTTAACTTGAAGTAAGAGCAAAATCTTTCTCCAATTTCATGTTAATTAAACCATCTTTCGCGTCTATTATTGACTTTTTATTATTTAAAATTTATTATTAATAAAAATATAAAGAAATAAAATTTAATTTTTTCTAATCAAGTAGTATTGAAGTGTATATTTAATAATATTTATTTTTTTAAAATAATTATGGTCAAAATTTAAAGATTTTAATTTTTAAAAAATCAATAAAAAATATTTTTAGTGAGATAGAGATAGTGCAAGTTCTGAATACGATGAGATATAAAGTCTTTAAAAATAAAATTAAGAATTTAAATATTAATGTTGCAAATGAAAAAAATGTATCAAAAAGATCTATTCATACTGAAGCTTTGTACTACCATATTAGAATTAGGCTTTATAGTAGCATATTAGAATTAGTCATCTAATGAGTTGAATATAAGTTGTTATACGAAAAAATAATTAATTAGTACTCTATAAATATTTGGGTAAATTACTTATTTGACCATCCATTATTCTTGTATTAATGTTTTAATCCTTGAATTGCTTTTTTAAAATTATATTTTATTTTTGTTCATTAAAAGTGGCGACAGCATTAATATGATATTTATTTAGATCCTTGTAATGTCTATGTCATTTTTTAAATTATGATATTTTAATATAAATGCGAAATGTTGAATAAATGCTTGGGTCTTCCCTCATCCACCTTCCAAGAATCTTCATCAATTTTTTTGAGGAATGAGCTTTGAAAGAATTGAATACAAGTGGCCGAAGGAGTTGGCGACAAGGTCAGTAAATACACTTCACTGTTCAGAGCCGGACAACAGTTGTATGATTCAGCTTAGATCCAAAGAGAAACTACGGTAAAACTATTTTCCAGGTCCCTATACTATAGCATGGATTTCATTCAGTCCCTATAATTCTAAAATAAAAAATAAGGTAAACTATACCATAGACCACCCAACTATAGTCTCTTTTCATTTTAACCACCATTTTTGAATTCTTGTCAATCAGGCCACTTGCCATTAACATTTTAACGGCAAGTGTTGATGTGGCAGTTAATAAAATTGATATAATTACACATTTGGTCTTATTTATATATTATCTCAATTTGGTCCTAACTTTAATAAATTAAAATTAATTTAATTTTCACCAACCAGATGATGACACGTGTCACCCAGTGATAATGGGGCACATAAGATTCAAACTAGCAACCATTGGGGGATAAGGGAGAAGCCCAACCATTAGGCCAAGTTCAATTTTTGGTTTAAAGAAGACTACATATGTATATATATTGTTTCCTAGTATAATCTTAAATTTTTAATTATAAAAATATATATTATATTATTTTTTCTTAATTTATCGAATATAAGTTTTTTGGTTTAAAGTAGGCTAAGTTTATTATTTGAGGTAAAAATATATATTAAAAATATTTTAAAATATTTAAATTCTTAGCTATAAATATATATTATTATTATTATTATTTCTTAATTTATAAAATTTATTTTTTTGGTTTAAATTAGGCCAATTTTATTATTTGAGGTAAGAATATATATTTAAAATATTTAAATTATTAACTATAAAAATATATATTTTATTTTTTCTTAATTTATCGAATATATATTTTTTGGTTTAAAGTAGGCCAAGTTTATTATTTAAGTTAATAATATATATTTAAAATATATATTCAAATTCCTAACTATAAAATATTTTTTTTATTCTTATTTTATTGAATATATATTTTAAAATATTATAAAAAAATTTAAATATTTAAGTTAAGATTTAAAAAAATATTTTATAGTTAAGAATTTAATATTATACTAGGAAACAATATATATACAATATGTAGTCTACTTTAAACTAAAAAATGAACTTTGACCTAGCGGTGTTGCTTCTCCCTTCTTCCACAATGGTTTTCTTTCCACTTGTTGAAAACTAAATATATTAAATTAAAATAAATTAAATCCTTCAATCGGGTGGCAACACGTGTCATGATATTTGGTATTAGTAACACATGGTATGTTCTGATTCAAATATTAAATTTATTTTAATTTACTTAATTTAGGACCAAATTGATGTGATATATAAGTAACCGTGACCAAATATGTAATTATACCAATTTTATTAACTACCACATCAACACTTTCGTTAAATGTTAACGGAAAGTGACATGATTGATTGCATTTAAAGTTGGGTGGCCTGATTGACAAGAATTCAAAAATAGTGGTCAAAATAAAAAAAGATTATAGTTGGGTGGTCTCTGGTATAGTTTACCCTAAAATATATTATTTAGAATATTATTTAAATGATGTTATGTTATTTAGAATATACACGGTGTATTCATCAAATCCATTATCGAATATTACATATTCTTTGAAATTTTTATGTTTATAATAAATTATTTAATTATTTCGTTTGTTGAATTAAGAAACGTAAAATCACATTAAATCTACTTTTCATGTGAATTATTTCATATTGATCGCAAATTTTATTACCTTTTTATTATATGTTCTTAAACATTACAATTACAAAGAGATAATTATACAATATATCCTTAAATTATGAATCTCATTTTAAATTGGTCCATACATTTTAAAACATTTCATATCAGTCCTAAACTATAACCCTTATACTAAATTAGTCTCTAAACTTTAAAATATTCTATATCAATCCTCAAATTATGACCTCATTCTAAATTAGTTCTTCAATTTTAAAATATTTTATATATCAATTCTCAAAGTATCAATATCATTTCGTTTTGAACATTCTGTTAACATGATGTTAATTCTACTAGTTTTGGAAAGCCATGAGAAAACTATTTATTTTTTAATATATTGAGAATTGAACATGTGAAATTCTAAAATAAATCTATTTTATTTTTTAGAAGGTTTGAGATTTTTTTTAGAAGGTCACACGATTAATTCTTATGAAATTAAAAATAGATTAATCTTTTAACCAGTAGAATCAACGTCACATTAATGAAAGGATCAAAATATAATGATGGCTTAAACATAGAATAAGTGCCTAAACTATAAGGTTGTTCATGAATATGTGCCTAAACTATTTTTTAATGATTCTGATGCCTAATGTTATCATTTTAGGTATCCATGCTGTCAACGATGTTAATTTCTTTCATTAAGTGTTAAAATTATATTTTTAAAAAGGAAACCCAAAAATATTGAAATTTTTATATAAAAAACCCCAAAACTTTGAAAATCCTAATTCCAATCTCTAACCCACTTAAATTATTATTATTATTATTATTATTATTTTAAACCCCTCAATTTATTTAAAATATAAAAAAAATCCCTATTTCAAGGTCGAGCATTGTCGTTGCCGCCAAATATTCACCCTCTGTCATTAGACCTTACTGTCGACCATCCCTATATTGTATTCTCCAGCCCCCCTATTTTCCTTCTTTTATTCCAATGTTGCAATGAGAAAATAAAAATAGTTGCAGAAGAGTCTCCTTCACCAACTCCACAACAACAACAACAATAAAATCATATTCTCATATGCAATGGGTTAAGGGGAGGTGGTGCAGTAGGATGGCTTTAACGTAAAGTTGAGAGCAACTTCCGTGTAAGACCTCCGGCAGTCAGAAAAATTAAAAATAAAGATAAAATGCAATGCATGTATAAATAAATAAATATATAGTTGAACATTCTTCATATGCAGTCTTCATATGCGCGTCTGAAATAGGAAGTAATCCCTGCAAATAAATCTATGCGTAAAAATCTATACATATAGACAGAAACGTAAGACCCAGCTAAATTTAAAAAGAAGAAACCTACACTAAGTAGGGGTGTGCAAAATTACCCGACCCGGTTGACCCGACCCGGATCTAAAAAAACCAGGTAATTCTCTAAAAAAATTACCCGACCGGGTCGGATACCCGGCCCGCCATTTCCCGGGACGGGTCCGGGTTACAAAATCTAGTTTTTCCGGGTACCCAGTTACCCGAATACACGGTTAGTTTTTATTTTTTATATACAATTATATAAAATATAATAAATTATTTATATTATGGATTATTATATTTTGTATTTTGAACTTTTAAATTTTATGTTCGGATATTAGAGTATGTAATTTGAAGTTTCGAACATTTAAATTTGTGTATATATTTTTTAAAATTAATAATTTGAAAATAAAAAATTAAAAACCGGGTATCGGGTACCAGCAAAATCCGGGTACCTGTAACATCCAGGTCGGGACACGGGTCGAGAAATCGTCGATCCGGAATTTCCGGGTACCCGGAAATCGGGTACCCGGATTTGCACACCCCTAACACTAAGACAACACTACTTCGCTACTTTAATTTTAAGTCTTCATCAATTAAAATAACAAAAACGTATAAAAAGTAGAAGTCACAATAATTATTACAAAATCTAATTCATCAACTCCCTTGTTTTTAAATGTTTAAGTAATCTCAAGGGAGGATTGGGAATTTGCGCCAATAATTTTCTTCTTTCTAAATACCGTGTCAACTTGAACCAATAATATACAGAAAAACCATGGAAGAATTGGTGAACGAGGGTGAGGTGGTTGAGTGGCATCATGATTTTTGGCTTTTAGGGTTTATTGCAATTCAATGAAAAGTGAGATGAAAGATATCAAAGGAGATCAACAAAGGGTGGATGGCCGATGACGGAGACGGTGGTCGACGACGAAGGCAGTGGTCGGGACAGCCAGTAATAGTAATAGGATTTGGATTTTTTTTTGTAATTTTAAAGAAATTAAGGTTTTTTAAAATATATTTTTAAATTTTTAAAAAATAAATTTCAAAAATATCATGATGTGACATGTGTCACTTAATTAAGGAAATTAATGTCGTTGATGACCTGGACACCTAAAGTGATAATATTTGTAACGTTAGACATCGGGATCATTCAAAAAATAGCTTATGCACCTATTTGAGCACTTATTTTATATTTAGCCTATAATGATATTGATGGTTTGAGAATTAATATATAATTTTTAAGGATCGATTTAAAATGAATTATAGTTTAGAAGTTGATGTAGAATATTTTAAAATTTAAATACCAATTCAAAATAATGATTATAATTTAAAGATATCTTACACAATAATCTCAATTATAAATAGTGGACCCAAGATATCATTTTCATTCTAATAACTTCAGCTGGAAAAAAGAAAAATTAAGAGTTACTGCCCTTCATGTTGGGTCATTTTGAGGTCAGAATAAATGTGACGGATGAATCAGGTAACATGAGAACCGTGATTCTATTTAATGGCTCCAGCAATTATAGCTGCTCTGTTTTTCATCTCGGCGGAATGGACACCAAAGTTATTTTTTTTTTCTTGTTCAAATATTTCATGTTCGATAATTACATAAACTTTTGATATATTTAAATCGAGTTCTGTTAGAATTTTAAGCAAGACAAAATTTAACAATATTCAAATTCGAATCGGCTCGAATTATATTGTTGAAGTTAAAATTAAAAACTGAGTTCAAAATTTTTTAAACTCGAATCGAACTTGATAATTTTAAGTTTACGAATTTTTAAATAAAGTCTAACCTAATTTTAAACTTTTTGAATCAATTAAATTCAATAATATTAATACTTGAACACAATCGGTTTAGAGTCCTATTCTCGACCGCAAACATCTTCGAGAACAAGAAAAGCAGTACCATTTACTCGTTGAATTGAACTTTCTTGCGTATCTATCAACCAACGTTTACTGAAAAGCAATGTAAAAGTCAACAGTGCACTGGTCGACCATGGTGGGCGTCTGAGTTATAGCCTATCCACTTTGCTCACCTCTCTTTACATATTTAATATGATAAGATTTGACATATCTTTATTAGATAAAAATAATATTTCTTTTGTCCGGTTCATAAACCTAATGATAAGACCTTTAATGTCTTTTCGTTTTAAATTCGAATATTATATATATATTACTTTTCAAAGTTTATAATTTAAATTTTATTTAGTATGATTTAAAAAATTTACAATATAACTTGTTTGACAAATAAAAAATATGACATTTTTTTCTTTAGTCATCGTTAGTTTATTTTTTCATCATCATTGTAATTGACAATAACATCGGTTTTATTATTGATATTGTTTTTTCTTTATTTTATTTTAGTATATCTTTATTTTTTTTATTGTTTTATATTTTTAATAATCTTGTCATAATAGCACGCCTTCTTATGCATTTATAATATATTTTTATGACACGTTTTTCTCTGTCTTTTGATTGTTATTCTCATTTATCATTTTTTTAGGTTAGATTTGACATCGTCACGATCGATCAATATGACGCTTTATTTGTTATTATGTTGATCTTATTTGCTTTGGATCCTCGGATTAGATTTGGATACACAGTTGGCATTTGTGGATAGTATTTTAATGTCGCTAAATTCTGATTTTACGATTTGTCAGTGACCTTTCAATAATCCTATCCCCTTTTGTAGTATGTTTATCGATACAGTTAGATCTGATGGAATCTATCTTTTATTCGAATTTATTTAGTTAGGATTTTTAACATTTTCTTTGTGATCTTAAAGTGATCACTTTTTTCGTGTTTAGGAAAATATATTTATTATGTGTTTAATTTACGACTGTAATTATAAATCTTCATTGTAATTTAAATATTTTTTATTTTTAATAAAATTAACTACTTCTATGGAAATATATATATATATAACACATGTGAATGCGAAGACATATCAATCCATAGCCATTTGAAATTTTATTCAATTAGGATATATCATATAAGGTATTTTATCAAATATTGATTAAGGGGACGAGGGCCCATGTGAGTGGTGGTCACGTTGTTAAAAGAGGCTATCAGTGTTTTTCGCTAGTCCACACATCAATACACCATTTACCATGCATTAAAATGCAGAACAATTTTATTCAATACTTTGTTGGGAGTTGTTAAAAACACAACAAAGAGCATGTAATAATAACCTTCCAACAATCCTTTAGCTGTCATCAAATACTCTACTCTGTGTGTAAGCCCTCATTTATGATACTTAAATAATAAACTTCCAACAAAGAGTATGTAATAAAATTTTCATTTTTATTTTTTATCAACAATTATTTCTACTGACTGTCAAAAAATATTCAAAAATCGAAAGAAAAAAATTAAGAGAATAATAAAGATGACGAGAAGATAAAAACGGATAACAATAAAATGATAAAGCCAAAAAAGCATGCAAGGCCCGATCAAATGACAATGATAATAATTTACGAGAAAATATTATTTTTAATCACTCAATAAAAAAATTATTAAACTATATATATTATTAAAAAACTAAAAAAATCAAGACTAAAAGTTTTGTCTGGGGATTAAAAGCTAAAAAAAGTAAGTACACAGCTAGTGCTAGAACTGTTGTAGGCAACCCCATGACAACCCACACCACTTCATAAAAGATAAGCCCCATTAGCCAAGTTTTGAGTGGGTCTAAAAATCATGCTCTTTTACAAACTTTGAGGGAAGCATATGCTTTCCTTCATTATACTAAGGTTGATAAAAGGTGAAAAAAAGTACTAAAAGATCAATGGTGGCTCACACTCATAATTGTCGTCGTATGCTTCATTTTTACATTTCTCCCATTCACACCTTTCCTTAACTTTTAATTTTTTTTTATCTAAAAATAAACTTTTGCATATGTTGCGTCAAAAAGTTGCAAAGACTTTCAATTAATTTTAGAGTTAAATTGAATTAAATTTTATATCGGTAGATAATCTTCTCTAGTGTTATACTCTCCATTCACGTACTCTAATTGCAAACTTTATTTAACGAGTTTCAAGCATTTTTTATATGAATTATTTTTCATATATATATATATATATATATATATATGAATGTATGTATGATACATAGATTGATTTTGAATAATAAAAAATATATATTTTATTTTATTGCTGGATTGAGAATGAAGAAGACTGCAAATTGAAGTATATTTGATAAACTGAAGAGTAAGATTTGAAAAAAAGAGAAAAATGATTAAATCGAATGAGTAAATAAGATAAATTGAAAAAAGAGGGTCAAGAACTAAATATTTTATGAAATTATAAAAATTAGGAATCCTAATTATAAATATAAAAATTGGTTAATTTAATCCAAAACTGGATAAATTAATAAGAGAAATGGAATAAGAGGGTCAAAAACTAAAAAAATATGAAATTATAAAAATCAAGGGCCTTAATTATAAATATAAAAATTGAAAGCCCTAATTATAAATACAAAAAAATTGAAGACCCTGAACGGTCGCTCAGATTGCTCTATCCCAATATCTAATCCTAGATTCATTCCTATATGTATAAGGTAGTTGACTAAGAACAAACTACTTAGTTTATAATTGATTTGTTCAAAATGTGTATGATATAACTAAGAGAATAAAATAAGGTTCATAGTTTATAGAGCAATCATTTAATAGATGACGTCTTAATATGTAAGAGGTGTTCATGATTGCAATACAATCTACAAGAATGTCATAATCTTGAATTATAGACCTCATTCAACAAATTTGTTTAGCCTTTGTAAAAAAAAAGTGAGGTAATGGTTTGGTCATCATTGCGACTTTTCCCAAGCATGCAGTTTGAGGGAAAAAGGTGCATATATCTGAACCGGTTGGCGATGGAGGAGGCCCACCTTGGATGAAGTGGCTTTTAGGGTTTCACCCATTGGATTTAAGGTGGGAGTAGTGGATGGGGCTGTAAAAGTAAAAGAAATTAATTCCTTTACCACCATTCTCATTTGAGTCATTTCCTTTAAGCTCACAACGTTGAACGTCATCACAAAACTAGCCTTTTCAAACTCTCTCTCTTCTCTCACTCAAGTCGTCGTCGAAAGAAATTAAGGTTTAGGATTTAAGATTATTTATATCTTCTATAATAAGACCATCGCTAGATAGGCATTCTATATAAATGAGATGTAATTTGAGTAATCGAGAGGTTTCGATACGTGTTATATAATGTGATCGAAAGATAATTTATCTCAATGAGGAATCCCATGCAAATCTTAATGTTTTTGCATGCATGACTAGGCATTACGAGGGACTCCCCCCTTGTGTGAGGTTCTTTGTCCAGAGCATGGAGTTTTAAGCTTTCTTAGTTCCAGCCTCAACAAGTATACGTATTTAAAATCAGTCCTTTTAAAAAGAGAAAAGTGTGTATTTGAATCCCCAATGAGGCGTGTTGTTATCGGGATGTGAAATTTAGACATGCATGGGCATCATCATGTTACCAATAGTCACGTGGTGGATCATATGAAATGAAAAGGTATATTAAAGGTGGATGTGGACTATGAAAGGTTGCTAATATAAACATAATTTTAAAATTAAGTATAATTATCGATATTTAATCTATTGATCAACTAATTTAGATTAGATATTATAGAGATAAGGGCGACTCTCACAACTAAGGGTGTTAAAAAATATCCGACCCGATCCGACTACCCGCTGACTCAGTTAAAAAATATCGAGTATTTATTTAGAAAATACTCGATTTTCCGGGCTGAGTACCCGACTCGTTAAATTTTCTGGGTTTTTGGGTCGGGCCCGGGTCACAAAATGTTACTTAACTGGGTATCCGTCGACCTGGTACCCGATTTATTATATATCTTTTTATTTTTATTTTATATTAAATGTTTATTTATAATTTTCAAATTATTTCACTCTAACATTCTAAATTCCTAATTTCTTTAATTATTTCACATTAACATTCTAAATTATTTTTTAAAAATATTTATTTTAACTTCAAAACACTTAAAATTTAATTATTTTTTTATTTAATATTTTTTTTTCAATTATGTAATTTGAATTTTTGAATTTTATGTATGAATTATATATTATACAATTTTAAATTTTAAATTTTAGAATTATATATATATATTAAAAAATAATATAATTTAAAAAATAAAAAAAAATTATGAACTTGATACCCAGGTTTTACGGGTACCCGAATGTCATGGGCTGGCATTTTAGTACCTGAATACCGGGTACCCAGTTTTGAACACCCCTACTCACAACTAAATTTTACTTCATTTACAATTGTTAGGATTCGAACCCTTGACTTTATTTAAGAAATCTAGTGTCTCATCCCACAAAATCAAGTGCCCGTGGGTAAAACTTAAATTTAACTTTGAACTCAACATTTGAATGATTGCGCAATGGCCAATGCCGCATCAAAAAAAAACATTCTACCTTAAAGACCATTTCGGATCAACTTCTTCATTATATTCTCTCAATTTAGAGTTGTTAGTATACAACTGAGAAGACCAACCATATTTGGGACGGTTCATATGACGGTGTCGAGTGTCATAGATAGTGACTGATCTTGATAATATAGTTTGAGGGATTTACTTAAAATTTTCAAAAATTTTAGACGTTTAATTATAATTTCTAAAAACTTTGGAGGATTCTTCCTAAATTTGAAACCGACCCCAAACTGGCTAAACTTAAAGAAAAATATTAAATCCAAACCGTCCTAAAACCCAAATTCCAACAAAAAGAACATAATTATATTAGATCGAATCGGATCAAAATGTATGGGCATAAGTTTTTTTACCATCTCTACTCAGGACAAGTGTATATATTGCAGTATGGGCTGGGTTTGGTCATTGTTGAGTTGCATCTTGTAAATGGGCAACCCAGTTTCTGTTGGTTTGTATTTATGTTTTTAAAGTTGGAACTCGATGGAGACCAACAACGCAAAATAGACTTCTAAGTTAATCCAAAAATGAAAAATTTTGCTCATCTGCATACTTTTTAAGCAATTCCTTGCTTTGCTTGAAGCTTAAAACAAAAAGTAAATAAAGAAGGACGAGATTTTTATCTTTAAATTATCAAATACAATTATGAAAATTTGAAATCTAGAAGCAAACTATCCTAATTGTAACATGATCACATCGTTATCGATTTAACAGTCTGAACCCGAAATTATAATTCAATGCAAAATTTAAAATAATACAAATATGATAATATAAAATTTAAAAATTAATGATATTTAATATAAGACTTAAATATGAAATAAATGTTCAAATTATACCGATTTTTACA
Organism: Hibiscus syriacus; assembly: GCF_006381635.1. NCBI lineage: Eukaryota > Viridiplantae > Streptophyta > Magnoliopsida > Malvales > Malvaceae > Hibiscus > Hibiscus syriacus. The sequence continues at coordinate 35,532 of NW_024062588.1, forward strand.
AATAGGTATCAAAAGTATTTTTTTTACTCATCTTGATGCCTAGCGTTACAAACATTGTCATTTTAGGTGTCTAAGCCATCAACGGTGTTAATTTTCTTTCGTTAAGTGACACGTGTCAAAATCTAGTGATTTTGAAATTTATTTTTTAAAAATATTAAAAACATTATTAAATTGATTAAAAAAACCACTAATTTCTCTTAAACTATTAAAAAAAACCATACCCCTAAAACCCTTAAATCCTAACCTTAACCCCGTTCACCTTTTCGGCCATGACCATCATTGCCGACGTAGTCCTTCCATCCTTCTAGGCATACACCATTGTAGTTGCCGCCAATTGGTCGTCAGAATCGTATGAGATCGCGATTTTCATCATAGGGTTTGTGGGGTATAAAACGTTGATTCGTTGTCGATCGGTCACGATTTCATAGGAGTTTTACTCGTCGGGGGTGAGGTCATATAGAGCTTTGTCGATGGCAAATGGCGACAGTCGACGTGGGTTTAGGGGTTGAAATGAAGGTTTTCAAAGTCTTGAGATTATTCAAAATTTTTATGTTTTTTTAAAGCATATAATTTTAATTGTTTTAATTTTAAATAAATTTTTTAAAATCACTAGAATGTGACATGTGTCACTTAACGTGGAAATTAACACCGTTGACAATCCGGACACCTAAAGTGGTAACTTTGGGCACCGAGATGAGTCAAAAAATACTTTAGACACCTATTTGTATAAAACGCTATAGTTTGTGCATTTATTTTGTACCTTACTATAATGTATTTTTTAACACATTTGTTATGGATCGGTTAGAATCACATTAGGCAGGAAAATGGCGTCCACCCGAGCCCCCCATTGATCTACAAGTAAAACGTGCAAGCGATGACTATATTCATTTCCATTTTTTGCAAATAGATTTTGGGCAAATACCATGACAAATATTTGAAATAAGCATCTTTACAATTGCAGATATAGCCTCTATAACAAGCATTAAAAAGGAATAGCAAACAGGAAAGTTCCCTATAGAAGATTAGCCTGTTCACGTATATTGCGTCTCGGCAACAAAATGTTACGTTACGCTGACATTACCCTAAGCAACACAATTCTCGTTGGAAACCCAAAGATCTTGTTCGTTATAAAGTCGGTCCATTGCAACCCAACACGAGAATCCCTTGTCTTCGTTTACATTGTCCCACAAGCTTTTTATTTCATAACGCTTCGATTTAGAAGTAAATATCCTATTCAATCCAATAAAAAACACAAAATATTAAAGAGATCCAAATAAAATTTTGTTGAAACGTTCAATTAAAGTGATTACATTATCTATAATATATTTTGGTTTCTTTTCCTTGCAAGGCATTGCTTCTATTTCTCTTCCCTCCCTTTACCCATACTCAAAAACATATCTACTTCAAGTCTTAAACCTCTTGTAATAATAATAATAATCTATATATACAGTAATTCAACAGAAGTCTCTCAGAAAATCAAAGAAATTTAGAAGGTTTTCAGCTATGGAGATTAAGTTCCAAGGTGATGAGTCGACCCACGAACACGGCGAACACAAAACACCCCTTCTGCGAAATTTGGCAGAAACACCAGAAACCGAAAGGAAAACGCTCATACAGCAAGCGATAAGTCAGACGTTCCAAAGCACAGCACATTTGGCTAATCTTTTACCCACCGGCACCGTCCTCGCTTTCCAACTCCTCTCGCCGATCTTCACCAACCAAGGCGACTGCGACTACGTGGGGCGGTCCATGACGGCCGCCCTCGTATTCCTTTGCGGTCTGTCGTGTTTCGTTTCCAACTTCACGGATAGTTTCAGGGACAAGGATGGGAATGTGTGCTACGGTTTGGCCACGATCAAGGGTCTGTGGGTGATCGATGGTTCGGCCACGCTCCCGCCTGAATCCACGGCGAAATATAAGCTAAGGTTCATCGATTTCGTCCATGCTTTCATGTCGATAATGGTGTTTGCGGCGGTGGCGCTGTTTGATCAGAATGTGGTGAGTTGCTTTTATCCGGTGCAGTCGAGTGAGGCTCGAGAGATACTCACGGCGTTGCCTGTTGGGATAGGGGTTTTGGGGAGTATGTTGTTTGTTGTTTTTCCTACTACACGCCATGGAATTGGGTTTCCCCTGTCAGCGAATTAGCCATTCCGCTCCCCCCACCCCACACCTTTCATTATGATATACATGTGAATAGAACAACTATACATGCTTATGTATACGTATATATTCCTATGTTTCCATGCCTAAAAACTACTTTTTATCATTCACGGATGGATGGAGGTAGTCATTAAATTTTTAATTTTTTATATAATTTAATTATTATATTTATATTTTTATTAATAATTTATTTCTATTTTTAAAATTTTATAAATTCATCCTTCCCTATATTAAAGTACATATAGTCTTTATTATCATTCTACATTCTTACTATTCCATTCAACAAACATAAATTCATATAATATATCCTTAAACTCGATGAATATGATGAATTTTTTGCCCCTAAACCTTTTTTAAGTGAAATAGATCCTTTAATCAAACAAAAACTACCAATTTCTTCATTCTTCATTCTTCATTCTTCATTCTTCATTCTTCATTCTTCATTCTTCATTCTTCATTCTTCATTCTTCATTCTTCATTCTTCATTCTTCATATTCCGTACAACAAACGTAAATTCATATAACATTTCTTGGTAAAGAAGGTAACCAAAAAGCTTAAAACACAAAATGATGCTTAAACTTGGTGAGTATGGTTAATTTGGCCCCTAAACTTTATTAGGTAAAATAGGTTCCTTAATTAGACAAATTTAGTGTAGCTGACCTTGAATATCTTTTTAATCAAAATTTAGTGTGAAGTTTAAGCTTGTTGGTATCAAATCCAAACTCGAATTCTATATTTAAACATGTTAAAAAAATAGAATTTATTTGAGTGATTTTATTGATTAAATAGGAAACTATTCTCTCTTGAAATATTTCTAAGAATTTCATTAGAAGATCTATGAAGTTGATGTATCTAACAAATTTTGCACTATCACAAACTTGATGTCAATGTCACCCTCGAATCATCTTAAAGAAAACACACACACACAACATCAAAGTCATTATTGTTAAACCTGTATTTATAAGCACTCATATTATAACATCATCATCAAGTTCCAATATCATTTTGTCTTCTCACAATTCTATTTTAAAATTTGAGTAATTTAAATTTCAATTCTACAAAAGTTTTAGATATTCAATCTAATGTTAATGTGATTTATTTATATTTTTTGATTAAATAAAATTGATTCAGGTATAAAAAAAATTATTTGTCAAAATAAAAATTCAAAATATTAGCCTGTTCAGAGTTGAGATGCCTACGCTGCATCCAAGCATATTTGATTCTACACCGTTGATCAATAATCCCCTTCATGTTATAATCTTGGTTAACGTGATCAACTAAGAGGTCGCATTATAATGTCCTGAGCTTCGTTGTAAGTGGAATAAAATGATGTAATTGTTTGAAACTTGATAACCACAAAAAGTAAAAAATGGAAGTTAAATCTTTAATTTCGCTCCATCCATTAAGAGCTCGCTCTTGCTAACATACACACATTTTGTTCTCTCTCGCTCTGTCTTTCTCTAGCAATAGAGTCGCGAGTGTTGTCACGCGCTTCCGTTTTCGCCGGCTTACCTCATCTCAGATCGAAGCTTTCGCAAGGGAGAGTCAATGTGTCATTCGCTTCAGTGGAGCCGATCGGAGTCGTCAGTGAAGGTGGGAACGTCATTTGGGGAAGGCAACTGAGGCCCGCCTTGCTACTCGAGAGCTCCTTAGTTACTAAGCGAGAGGTTTTGAAGCCGGTTTCAGCCGCCGACGATTTCGCCTGGTGTGGTCCATTTCCTCCGTTCTAACTCAGTCAGCTCGTTCACGCTCCGATCACTGTCTCACTGACTCAGTGTTATTGTAGGGATGCGAAGATGTTGAGATTAGTAGTTAGTTTGTTACTTAACTGTTTGTAAATTGGTTAGGTAGTTAGTTGCTTAGCTTTGTATAAATACCTTCTTTTGTAAGTTTATGTTAAGTGGAATAAAATGTATATGTTTTATAATAATATTACAGTCTTTACATGGTATCAGTTTTATAATAATATTACAATCTTTACGTAGTACCCCGCTTATCTCTCATCAGTTGATTGGGATTTAGAACTACACGATTTGAAGTCGTTCTCTGTGCATCACTCTCATTGTGAAGAATAAGCTTGGATTCATTGATGTTGACTGTTCCAAAGATAGTTTCGAGCCGATTTTGCATCCTTAGTGGGATCGTTGTGACGCAATTGTTCTCTCTTGGATCCTTAATTTTGTGGGCAATGAGCTTTCGGCTGGCATCGTTTTTGCCTGTAGTGCCGCTCTTGTCTGGAAGGATTTGAAGGAGCGGTTTCATAAAGTGGATGGATCTCGGATATATTTTTTGCATCAAGAAATTACTCGATTATTTCAGGGCGATTCGTCTATCTCAACTTATTTTACTCGATTGAGTTGCTTTGGGATGAATATCCTGCCCTAGTTCCTATTCTTTCCTGTGATTGTGGAAATTCGCAACAAGTTCTTCAGCACATTCAGCACCAACACCTCTTCTAATTCCTTATGGGCTTGAATGACACTTATTCAGCCATTCAGAGCCATTTGTTGCTCAGTCAACCATTATCATTTGTTAATCATGCGTATTCTTTTTTTGATTCAAGAAGAGTCGCAACGTCGTCATCTTTCTGGCGTTTCTCCATTTGTGATTCATCTGCGATGTTTTTCGGTTCTTCAGTTGTTTCTTCTGTTAATCAGACTTCTTTGGGATCTCGTAGGCATTTTTTCAGGCAATTACGATCATTGTGGGATCAAAGGTCCCAAATGTGACCAATGTTACCGTTTGATAATTTTTCCTTCTGATTTTAAGTTCGACCATAAGAAGAATGCTCCTACTGCCTTGAATGTTAATTTGGAGGGTTCACAATCTAATTCTACTTCTGGTTCTTCAGCTCCTCCTGCTCTCGTGTCTGTAGCACCTTTGGTTTCAGTCTTCACTCAAAATCAATATCGTCATATTTTGGAGCTTCTTAACAAGCCATCTGTTGTCAACATGGCTGGTGTTGATGGTAAGCACTCTGCAACTGTTAGGTCTCTTACCTAGATTTTAGATTCTAGAGCAACTAATCATGTCTTATCTGATCCTCAATTCTTGAATAATCCTATTGATTGTACTTCTATTCAACGTCTTGTTCATCTTCCCAATGGTAAAACATCTTTTATTACACATATGAGTTCTATTTTCTTAGATTCTACTCATGAGTTGCAGCATGTTTTATATGTACCTCATTTCACTCATAATTTATTGTCAGTGTTAAAATTATCCAAATATTTTCATTGTTCAGTTGATTCTACCTCAATTTTTGCCTTTTACAGGATCTCTCTAATGACAAGATTTAGGGGATTGGTAGGGTTGTTGGTGGTATGTATTTGTTTGAGTTCTTTGTTTCATCATCTATTTTCATTGGTCACATTTGTTAATCATGCATATTCTTTTTTTTTATTCAAGAAGAGTCGCAACGTCGTCATCTTTCTGGCGTTTCTCCATTTGTGATTCATCTGCGATGTTTTTCGGTTCTTCGGCTGTTTCTTCTGTTAATCAGATTTCTTCGGGATCTCGTAGGCGTTTTTTAAGGCAATTACAATCATTGTGGGATCAAAGGTCCCAAATGTGACCAATGTTACCGTTTGATCGTTTTTCCTACTGATTTTAAGTTCGGCCATAAAAAATGCTCCTACTGCCTTGAATGTTAATTTGGAGGGTTCACAATCTAATTCTACTTCTGGTTCTTCAGCTCCTCATGCTCTCGTGTCTGTAGCACCTTTGGTTTCAGTCTTCACTCAAAATCAATATCGTCAGATTTTGGAGCTTCTTAACAAGCCATCTGTTGTCAACATGGCTGGTGTTGATGGTAAGCACTCTGCAACTGTTAGGTCTCTTACCTAGATTTTAGATTCTAGAGCAACTAATCATGTCTTATCTGATCCTCAATTCTTGAATAATCCTATTGATTGTACTTCTATTCAACGTCTTGTTCATCTTCCCAATGGTAAAACATCTTTTATTACACATATGAGTTCTATTTTCTTAGATTCTACTCATGAGTTGCAACATGTTTTATATGTACCTCATTTCACTCATAATTTATTGTCAGTGTTAAAATTATCCAAATATTTTCATTGTTCAATTGATTCTACCCCAATTTTTTCCTTTTACAGGACCTCTCCAATGATAAGATTTAGGGGATTTGTAGGGCTGTTGGTGGTATGTATTTTTTTGAGTTCTTTGTTTCATCATCTATTTTGAATTCCTGTTGTTCTTCACTTATTGATTCTGTTTGTATGTCATTTTCTTCTGATAATAAAACTGACACTTGGCATGTTCGATTGGGGCATGCAACTTTTACTAAAAATACATAAATTGCCTATGTTTTCTGCTTCTAAACTTGACAAAACTTGAGTGTATGATTGTACTATTTGTCCTCAAGCTAAACAACATACCTTCTAGTTCCTATATGTATGATAAACCTTTTCATCTTATACATATTGACTTATGGGGTCTTATAGAGTGTCTACTCATTCTGGTCATAGGTTTTTTCTCACAATAGTTGATGATCACACTAGGATGCTTGAATTTACTTGCTGAAACTTAAATCTGATGCTATCCTTCATCTAAAGTCTGTTTTTTCTTACATAATACTCATTTTGCTGCTCAAGTTCATACTATTAGAAGTGACAATGGCTCAAAATTCTTCAGTATTGAATGTTCTGCTCTTTTTAGTTCTTTAAGTATTACTCATCAATCTTCTTGTGTCTAAACACCTCAACAAAATGGTATTGTTGAAAGAAAACATAAGCATTTGCTTGAGGTAGCTAGAGACCTAAAGTTCTATTCAAATGTGCCTATAAAGTTCTGGGGAGACTGTCTTGAGACTGCCTGTCACATTATTAATAGGTTGTCATCCTCTGTATTAGACTGGAAAACTCCATTTGAAGTTCTTTTTTTATAAAATTCCTAATTTGTCCTATATTAGAATATTTGGTTGCCTTTGTTATGCCACTGTACCTTATGAATCTGATAAGTTTTCACCAAGAGTTGTTCCCTCTGTGTTTTTGGGTTATTCTTATACTCAAAAAGGCTATACTCTTCTCAATTTGATCACTCGTAAAATTTTTGTTAACATGGATGTCTTGTTTCATGAGCATATATTTCCTTTTAAGTTTCCTATTTTCGAGTCTTCTAATTTTTTTCCTACTGCCTCCGTTTCTGATTTTTATTTTTTCATGTTTCTTAATCATGCTACTGTTTCTCCTTCTGATTCTTCCCTGTTTCAGCAAGTAATTCTGGTCAGGATTTGTCTATCTCGCCTATTAATAATTCTCTTGTTCATTCTTTTGAGTCATTTGATATTGTTCCTTTGGTTACCCCTAGAAGGTCTTATCGAACTTCTCATCCTCCAGGATGGATGAAGGATTTTGTTTTTCTATGCTCATTTATGACCATTTTCCTTTTAAGACTCAAGTTTTTCTTAATTCCGCTTCTATCATTGAATCAAAAACTAATGTTGAAGCTAGTCAAAATCCTGTTTGGGTCAAAGCAATGCAAGAAAAAATTCAGGCTTTGTGTCTAATAAGACATGGTCAATTGTTTTTCTACCTGCTGGGAAGGTTTCTAAAGATAGGTTGGTTGTTAAGAGGTACAATCAACAATATGACATTTTGATTATTTGGATACTTTTTCTCCCGTTGTCAAAATGGTCACAGTTAGAACCATCCTTGTTCTTGTCTCTTATCATGTTTGGTCTATTTTCCAGATGGATGTATTTAATGCTTTCCTCAAAGTTGATTTGCATGAGGAGGTTTATATGACATTACCTGAAGGATTTTATAGTCAGGGGAAAAATGGTAGGTAGACTGCAAAAGTCTTTTTATAGCCTAAAGCAAGCTTCAATACAATGGAATGTGAAGCTATTAGAGGCCCTGTTTGTAACATCCTCAATACTGGGTTAGTGATTAAATTGTAAAAATTTAGAATTTAGGGATAAAAGTAGAATAGTTGAATAGTTCAATGATTTATGTGGAGATATTTCTTGAAAGTATTAGTAATTATTAAAAGAATGAAAGGGCAAAAGGGTCATTTGACTTGGAAATGAAAAAATGATATATAGGCATGTGGGGATAAGGATGGAGAGATATTTTCTCTCTTTATCTTCTTTTTCTTCATCATACGAGAGAAAGGGAGCCAAGCTTGCAAAGGAAGTTTTTTTAATTAGTTGATTATTTGTTGATTTAAAGGTTGGGGTTTGATCATTAGATGACAACTAAGCTTAAGGAAACTTAAGTTATCTTAAAATCAAAAGATAAAGGAGTTATGATAGATTAAAGAAAATGGGGTTTTAAGTGAAATTTTGAATAAGAATGTTTAAATGAATTTGGAGGATGAATTTGACTTGTCATCTATGAGAATAAGAAGTTGGAAGTGTTAGAATTAAGTTTGGATAACATGGAAAATTTGGTATGATTCTTAGCTTTAAGAATTTGGATGCAATATGAGAGATTATAAAGTGTTGGAATGATAGAAATGAGTTAAAGTTGTTATAGATGAGTTTAGTAGCATAATAAGGATTTTATACATGAAAATTTGGGTGAAGTATTGATGAATTTCGGGTGAAAATAAACTATTCTGGATAGGTGCATCGATGCACTATGAGTGTGTACCGATGCACTAAGACAATTTTTGAATGTGCATCGATACATTAAGGGGTGCATCGATGCATAGATATTTCGAAGCTATTTTGTGTACAGATGCACTCATAGTGCATCGATACACTCCTAAAGGAAAAGTGAATTTTTGGTTCATTAAATTAGCCTAAGTTAGTAATATCAAGTTATAAGGTTTAGGCTTCTGAAAATCGTCTCGAAATTATGTTTATGTAGATGTTGAGCCTAAACAAGTTTTGGAACAATCAAAGAATTAGGATAGAATCAAAGCAAGGCTAAGGTGAGTGCAATTTAATTTGTGCTTATAGAACAAACATTGGCTTGCGATAAGCCAGTGACGGAGTTACTATGGTAAGAAGTAATTTCTAAAATGTTATGTGATTATGATTTGTGCATTAGTACATAGAAATTGATGTGTGTTATTATATGTTACATGATTTACATGATTAAGTGAAAATGCAATATGTGATATATGTTATATGATATGACATGTGAGTTTATATGAACAAATGAGAAATGATAAAAGCCATATGAAATGATCTACGTGAATACATACACTTGTGATATATGAGATATATGTTTACACATACATGTGGTATGTGATAGAAGAAAAGGTATATGTGATCACAAGAGAAATGACATGAGTACATGAACATATGAAAAACAAGAATAATGCCCATGGTATATGATACGAGAGCTATAGTTATAGTTGGTATGCCAAGAGTTGAGGGTTCTACGTGGTCCTTCGGGACATATATATATTCTTTGGAACATTTACAGGGTCTTGTGAGACACATATGTGATCCATTGGAATATGTATATGGTTCTTAAGGAGTGGTCCTTCGGGACAAATACAGTACATAGGTCTTTCGGGACAAATTTCATAGCCCCTAGTGGGACCCCATACGAACTGTGGTGACAGCAATAGTGCACAATCTCAATGTACTCGAATACCTTGAGTTCTCAGTAATATACATGGGCTTACAAAAAGGTATAAAAGTTCTTGCATTATTACATGTTATCATGCTATTATTATTTACATGGAATCGTATGTGACATGATTGAATGAGTAGATGATATGTTCATATGGATATGAAATGCATTATTTTATTTATATGTTTTATATGCCTCACTAAGTCAACGACTTAGAGTGTGATTGTTTCACACGTAGGTTTCGAGAAGAGGAAGATTGATAAAAGTTATGCAAGACATGTCAGTTCTCCTTTCCAAAGATCAGATCAAAAAAGAATTAAATAGTATATATTTTGTAATAGGGTAGTGGTTGGCATGTAAATAAAGGTTTGAATACGATATGTTTTAATCAGTTTTGTTAAAATCATATGATAGAGTTTTGTAATGTTTTTATATGTGTATATGTATATGGTAATTTTATACAAACGAAAATTTGGATTTTTATGAATTTATACATATTTTACCGAAGTTACTGTAGTAGTTGATAATCAAATATTTCACTGTTCATAGTACTGTTCATGGTACTGTTCATGCGTATATTATTGTTCATAAATACATAGATTTTTATAATGAAGCATAATTTAATAGTATTTTATTGTATTTTATTATTATAAGTTCAAATGTTCAATTATTTTGTAAGGAAATAATTTTAAAAAGTCAATGTGACATCTCAGACTCGTATTCGGGTCGGATACGGGTTGGGGTGTTACACTGTTAGCTGTTGGTTATGTTTAAAACAAGCTAGATTATAAGAAAGAAAGGAAGCAATATTGTGATCATGTTAGTATGTTTTAATGCCTCACTAAGTCGACTTAGAGTGTGATTGTTTCACACGTAGGTTTCGAGAAGAGGAAGATTGATAAAAGTTATGCAAGACATGTCAGTTCTCCTTTCCAAAGATCAGATCAAAAAAGAATTAAATAGTATATATTTTGTAATAGGGTAGTGGTTGGCATGTAAATAAAGGTTTGAATACGATATGTTTTAATCAGTTTTGTTAAAATCATATGATAGAGTTTTGTAATGTTTTTAAATGTGTATATGTATATGGTAATTTTATACAAACGAAAATTTGGATTTTATGAATTTATACATATTTTACCGAAGTTACTGTAGTTGATAATCGAAATATTTCACTGTTCATAGTACTGTTCATGGTACTGTCACATGGATGTTTGTTGAAAACATTTTGATATTTCGATATAACAAATTAAGTTAAATGAATTTTAAGATTTTCCAAATGATTTTATAAGTATATTCGATAGAATTATTCGAATATCAAAACATTACTCCAAATCTTTCAAAGATCATTTTTAATCCTTACTCAAAGTGTAAAATTAAGTTTTAACCTTAAAACAATTTCAAAATAATTTTACAAAGTATTTCGAACTATTTCAAAGCTAAAAAATTCCAGATTGCTTAGAGGGAACCGATTCTCCCCTAAGGGGGTACCGATTCCCCCCTGAATGGTTTGGCTCCGAGAATTCCAGTATGCTCGGAGGGAACCGATTCCCCCCCAGGGTACCGATTCCCCCTTGTATAACGGTCGAATATTTGAATTTTACACTTAGGGAACCGATTCCCCATAGGGGGTATCGATTCCCCCCACGCTCCAAACTGTTTTATTAATTGTTTTCACACTAAAATGGCTATATTATTTTCTCTAATTATCCCCAACGTTCATAAGTGATTCAAGGTGTATTTAAGCAAGCTTAGAAGCCATTGATCAACAATAAGAAACATCAAGCAATTAGAATCAAGAGAGAATCAAAGAGAAAGCATCAAACCTCAAGTTTGAGCATTTCAAGCCTATTTTCATTCAATATTCATTTGCTTTCAAGAACACTTATTGTGCTCAATTGTATTTATTCTTGAGTGTTCTTTCTTTGTTCTAGAATGTGCAAACATATTTGCCTTGTGAGGTTTTTCTTGTAAGTTTGCAAATTTGTATTTATCTTTGAGAAAAGAGTGTTCTCAAGAATTGGGGTATATTCTTGAGGGAGTTGTAAGGTTATCTATTTGGCCTCAAAAGAAAGAATAAATTAGTGAATTTGTTGGAAAATCCTTAGTGTGGATAGCTAAGGTAGTGGACGTAGACTTTGGTTGATAAAGTCGAACCACTCTAAATCGCTGTGCAATTTCTTTCAATTTTCTGCAAAAGCTTCTACCAAAATTTTATTGCCAATTCACCCCCCCTCTTGACCGATTCAGTCAATCGATTAACTCAATAATGTTGCACTTAGAACTGTAGGATACATCAAGAAGGATCCAGGAAAGGATCTTTTGTTCAAGGCTGCAGGTAATGATAAGATTATAGCCTACTGTGATGCTGATTGGGCTGCTTGTCCCATGTCAAGGAAGTCTGTCACAGGGTTTTGTATCAAGATTGGAGATTCTCTTGTTTCTTGGAAATCAAAGAAGCAAAATACAATCGCCAGGTCATCAGCTGAGGAAGAATACAAAAGCATGGCCATGACAACTTCTGAACTAGTTTGTTTGAAAAGTTTGCTTGAAGAAATTGGCAATAAAGTTGAACCAGCTCTACTATTTTGTGACAATAAAGCAACATTACAAATTGATGCTAATCCAATCCAGTGTATCATGAGCGCACCAAACACATTGAAATAGATTGCCATTTTATAAGAGAAAAGATTCAAGAAGGACTTATACAAACTGAGTTCGTGCCATTTGCTGAACAGTTTGCAGATATTATGACAAAAGCTTTAAGTTCACAGCAGCATGATAAACTTTCTTCCAAGTTGGGGATGGAAAATATTTTTCTTCCTCTAATTTAAGGGGAGTGTTGAGATTAGTAGTTAGTTTGTTACTTAATTTTTTGTAAATTGATTAGGTAGTTAGCTGCTTAGCTTTGTATAAATACATTCTTTTGTAAGTTTATGTTAAGTGGAATAAAATGTATATGTTATATAATAATATTACCATCTTTATAGAAGATCGCTCCGGTTGGATTCTTCGAGAAATATCCTGCACTTGTTACTGGTTTTTTCTTCTTCAGGTTGTGAGTTTTTAAGACCATTTCGACAATACACTTCAATTCGGTCTGAGTTTACAAACTTTACTTCTATTTTCTTGAAATTACATGATCGATCATATCCATTTTTTTTTACTTTTGATTCCAGGAACTTCTTGAATGTGATATTTAACATTCTTAACAAGAAGATTTACAATTACTTCCCTTATCCTTTGTGAGTACTTGAGTTCTCTCGTTTACATCTATTTTTATTCTTAATCCTTGCTTATAGCATGGTTTTATTGTGAAGGAGTATTTTCATTTTTCATGGCACTTTGGTGCAGTTTTGTATCGCTCATTCACTTGTTCGTTGGGGGTGGTTTACTGTTTGGTGAGCTGGGCTGTAGGCCTCCCTAAGCGGGCTGTAAGCGAAACCCTCACCCCTACTATCTCGAATCTTACTGTTTCTTTTTGCTACTATATATTTATATAATCATTAATATTTATTACCCTGCAGTTTATAATTCTAAAAATATACATCAATTAATTATCTAGTATATTAATCATATAACTGTGTGCGATGATTTCTTAATCTTTGTTTGTTTTTTAAGATAATTAAAATCAATCATCCTAATATATCGAATAATTATATATAAAATATAAGTTTTTAACATTTGATCAGGAATTTAAATAACAGTATGCTATCGGTATAGCTATCATTGTACAGCGGTAAAGGTGTCATCCAAAACTGTTATAGTACAACCTTGATACTCGCAATAGCACCTGTTATTGTGGCAATAGCACCTGTTAATGTGGCAATCACAATAAACACAACACAATTGAAAACAAAACTGCAATTTAAATCCTTGCATTTGATTGCTTACATGGGAAAATGTGTGATTAACCGCTGCATGAGATAACTTTATTGCCATATGGCATTGGCTCTTATTAAAGAGCAAATGGTGTAAGAAACCCGTGGTTATGGGAAGTGTCCATGAGCAGTAGTTTTCTTTCAGGGAAAAAATGTAACTTTTAGAGTAAATACTTTTTCCTTAGTATGGTGTCCTAAGATTGTTATCTGCTTCCTTTTGAAGAAAACGCGAGAATTTCACTGCAATTTTACCCTGATTAATACTACGCAATTGTTGTTTTTTATGCCCGTAGCCTATTGATGTAAACCTACTGAAGTTGTTGATCCCTGTTGCTGTTTGTCATGCACTGGGCCATGTAACTAACAATGTCTCCTTTGCAGCTGTTGCTGTCTCTTTTACCCACACAATCAAAGGTAATGGCATCATGAATCTATTCTCTTGGGATGCATATTATATATATATGTATATCCATTGTTTAAGTGCAATATTGCTTATTAGGCTCATAAGGCACAATTTGTTTGTTTTTCAACTCTCGAGCCTTCTTCTACGCTGCTGCTTCCCGGTTCATACTTGGGCAATCAATACCAATCACTCCATGGCTGTCTCTTGCTCCTGTTGTTATTGGTAATTTCTTTATTCTCTGTTTGATCACCTTATTCAAAGCCAATTCAAAGTGTTAATTGTATTCTCTTAGTTTTCTCTAGCTCTATGTGCATATACACCAAACTACAAGCTCTGTAATTTACATTGGCACGTTGAATTCAATTGTTAAAATTTCACCATGTTTGGGAGTCATTAATTATTTGCAAGCCGAATGCAGGTGTATCCATGGCATCCCTGACTGAGCTGTCATTTAACTGGACGGGTTTCATTAGTGCAATGATTTCCAACATCTCCTCCACTTACAGGAGCATCTATTCCAAGAAAGCCATGGTGACCTTCGTTTGAAACTCTCCCCCTTTCTTCGCATACTTTTCAGTTTGTGCAGAACTTAGAATTCTAATAATTGTTGGTTTTCCATTTATATTTCCATCATTGCTCTCTTCGTCTGTATTCCTCCAGCCATCATTGTAAGTAAAACAATTGTTCCAAAGGCATGCAGCTAGCTGTAGTGTTTTTAGACGGTTAAAAGCTTAAGCACACAGCCTGTTTAAAGCCTTCAATGTTCCCCTATATGCCTGTTGCAGTTGGAGGGTCCTCAATTGATGAAGCATGGGTTCAATGATGCTATTGCTAAAGTGGGTCTGACTAAGTTCATCTCAGATCTTTTCTGGGTGGGAATGTTCTACCATCTCTATAACCAGGTAAATTATTAATTTTCTCCATTTTTAGTGTTTCAAGCTATGTTATTCGACACGGATTCGATTAAGAGGTTAGAGGTTTCTTTTACTAATATGTAGAAGCTGATGAATTTCTCATTCTTTTTTGGTGATTCAGTTGGCTACCAACACACTGGAGCGGGTGGCACCACTTACTCATGCAGTCGGTAATGTGCTGAAACGTGTGTTTGTCATTGGCTTCTCAATCCTGGTCTTTGGTAAGTCTATAATTCTGCAGACTCCATGGTTTTCGTCTTCATTTCTCGATACAATCATATCTAACAAACCATAATTGGTGCAGGAAACAAGATTTCAACTCATACAGGTATTGGAACAGCCATAGCAATCGCTGGGGTGGCAGCCTACTCGTTCATCAATGGCAGCATGGAAGAAGAGAAACGAGTGAGTACAATACACAAGTCGAGAATTGTCTTAATTGTCTCAAAAATACTTTTTAAGTTACTGAATAGCGAGAGGATTGTACATGCATGGATGGTTTGAACCCAAGGTCCTAGGTTCAAACCATCATACACGCTCTCGCTCTTTAGAAAGTTGAAGAGGCATCTTAGGCTTTCTTTAAAGTCGGCAGAGGTTGTGTCGTTTTTCCAGCGATGACATGATATGTTGCAACAACGCCAAATGTGATTCTATGTTTGCAGCAAGCGAAAGCAGCATGAGAAGAAAAGAAAGAGGCATGGAAATGAAGTCCTGGAGTTGGAGATTAAATTTGGTTATTGTGGAGTTCCCCCCCCCCCCTCTTTTCCCAACATCATTTTTTTTTTAATTTCAGAGACAAATCATTTGTAACTTTGGATCAGCCTGTGTTGACTGATAATAACGTGTACTATCATTGCTTATAAATTCTCTCAAATTAAGCTTTATTTCATCAAAAGCTTTTTAAATTGGGAGTTTAGCATAATATTTGCCAAAAATAATATATATATATATATATATATATATATATATATATGTGAATGGAATTTGTATTTTCAGCATGCAGACAAGATGTCTTTTAAGGCTTTAAATTTCGAATTAGAAGTTGAGAGACTATTTTAATTGAATGAAGATTTGAAATAAGATTTAATTACTACCATTTTTTACAATTTAATTATTTTTCTACATATTGGTTGATCATTAATGCAATAATAAATTATTTATATAAGTACGAATAACTTTTTCTATAAAAGAAATGTTAAATTATGCGTTTAGTATCTAAGGTATCGGTTTTGTTTTGTTTTAATACATAAACTTTTAATTTTTCAAAGTCCTTACGTAACAAAAACTAAACGTTAGACATGATTTTTTTTTAAAAAAACAAAAGTTTAAGTACTAAAACGAATCAAAACTAATAATTTAAATACTAAATATATAGTTTACTAAAAAAAAATTACCGCCGCACGTATAGACAATTAGACATGCTTGCTATCATACCTAATCTAAGATTATACCATCAATATTTTACCTATTTTTTCGCTGCTTGCATTAATATTTTGATCGACTTTACTTATTATATTCGACTTCCAATATTTGAAAGTAGATGCTCCCCATAATTTCACACACGCACACATACATGTAAATCATGGTTTCAGTTTTAATTTAATTTTTAAATTCTAAAACATTTTGATTAAATCTTTGAAATATTACTATAATCAAAATATTATGGTAATTTAGCCGTCAATTTAAATATTAAAATATTAACTTATATTTTACATGTAATACATATAAAATATATAAATTAAACTGTGAATATATATTAAGTATAATCATTTTACATCAAACACGTTAAAAGAACAAAGTATAATAAAAGTTTAAAAAATATTTATTTTATTACAACACATTAGATGTAAGTTACCCATATATTAGATAATAGTTTCTGCTAAATTTAAGATACTATTTTAATATTTTTAAAATAGTTTAGAGTGATTATATGATATACATGTTCAAAAAAAATTTAATCATTAACTACATGCACATACTGCAAACGTAACTATTTAAATTCATAATTTTTAGAAAAAAATAATATTTTCTTTTACCATTTAAATTCTTTAATGGATTCGTAATACTTATTTAGACTGATTAAGTGACTTGCAATGCTTTGCAAAATTCAATCAAAATACTTTACAATTTAAAAATTGAATTATAGTTTAAAATATAACTATAACTAATTCAAAATTAGTTCAACTTTTTAGCCCAAATTCATAGGCAGAATAGACTAATCCCCGAGCCCAATGGAAGGGGGTCCCGCAACAACATAGATGAACAGCCTTAGCCTAAAGCTCGATTGCCGAACCACAAGAGATTCCTTTCAGCCACCCACACCACGAACACACTCAAAAGAGAAGTACTAAACATTTAATTAGAGACAGAAAAACCAAAAGGGAAATTAAAGACTTGAAATTGCACCAAAATCCCATTTTTTTTAAAAAAAAAATATTTATTTTGCTTACCTCAACAATCCCACATCAAATTCAAAAAAAAAATCGAAAATTGAAAAAGAAAAGGATTAATTGTCAGCGCCGAAAAAAGAAAAAGAAATTTATTATGGAATTTGTAATTGGCCTGATGAGAAAGGACTGTTGTTGTTATTGTCTACGTTTATGTTATTGTTCTGTTCCTAATTTCACTTTATCATTCCCTTTTGTTTTCTTAATAGAATTATTATTATTTTTAGTTTCTTTTAATTCATTGTTCTTCTTTGAGAACAATTCTCACCCTTTCCCTTTCTTGTCTTTCACGATATTTCGTGATTTTAGAGAGAGAAAGGCAAGAATAAGGAGCAGTGGAAGAAGAAAATAGGGGACAATTAACCCTTTTTTTTTTGTTTAAACCCTAAATTCGTGGTCTTTGATTTCTGGGTCTTCTTCGAATGGAGCCTGGTTCCGAAGGAGAAAACGATCAGGTGAAAAATCCGAACAAAACTGGTAATAGTTCCAATGAAGGTAACGCTAAGCCTAAACGACAGATGAAGACTCCGTTTCAGCTTGAAACTCTCGAAACAGCATATGCTCGTATGTTTATTCATCTCTGTGTTAACCTCTTTTTTTGGATTCATTAGCTTTTTTTTTTCTCTTTTGGAAATTTTTGGTGATTTTTCTGTTTTCTTCCCTTAGTGGAAACGTATCCATCTGAAGCGACGCGAGCTGAATTATCTGAGAAATTAGGATTAACAGATCGGCAGTTACAGATGTGGTTTTGTCACCGAAGACTGAAAGAAAAGAAGGATACTCCTACGAAAAAACCTCGAAAAGGTGCTGCCTTACCACCAGGATCTCCAATGGATGAGTCACGGGGGGGGCCGGATCCAGAAAATGAGTTTGGGTCGGGTTATGGATCCAGTCCTTGCATGGAGAGGAAATTGGCGGGAGGTTATTCTCGGGGCATGGTGGATGATGTGCCGCCTACGATGAGGAGGTACTATGAGTCACAGCAGTCGATAATGGAGCTAAGATCAATTGCTTGTGTGGAGGCGCAGTTGGGGGAACCATTGAGGGATGATGGTCCTATTCTGGGACTAGAGTTTGATCCATTGCCTCCGGATGCATTCGGAGGTATAATTTTGCTTCCATAGAGTTCTTAGTTTGTGAATCCGCTCTTTCATTCACGGAGTTATGAAATTAGATGTTGTTTAGTTTATTTTACATTTTGATAGTTAGTGTAGCGTTATTTTGCTCTAGGCCTAATACTGGTGGGTGAGAATGGAAATACATGTTTTGATTTGTTTTTTTTTCTTTTGTGAACAGCAATTCCCGAGCCACAGAAGAGGTCTGTGCAGCCTTATGAGAACAAGGTTTATGAGCTACATGATAGCCGCTCAAACAAAGTTGGTTTCTCAAAACTCCTTTTTCATCTAACTTCCGGTATACTTAGATATTAAAATAGTATGTGTGGTTGAAGAAATTGTTACATTGTATGTAGTTGTAACAATTTCTTGGTGGCAGGATGAGTACTCCAACTTTTCCGAATCATTTGATTGAAATTTCTCAATTATACATATTTGTGAACTCTCACTTTTATGATGCTAGTTTTCTCTTCACTATGACAGGTTGGTTTTTGGATGTCTCCATGTAGCCTCTTCGTCATGCTGGCTGTTATATATATAGTTGGTTTATCAATCTAGCATGCTT
This sequence comes from Hibiscus syriacus, assembly GCF_006381635.1. Taxonomy (NCBI): domain Eukaryota; kingdom Viridiplantae; phylum Streptophyta; class Magnoliopsida; order Malvales; family Malvaceae; genus Hibiscus; species Hibiscus syriacus. Next base: position 54,570 of record NW_024062588.1, read on the forward strand.
AAAGTGTCATGCTGCTGGGATGATTATCTTTGATCTTTTATTTATTGACCTTGATGTTATGCTATATTTAAAACTTAAAAAAACTAATTATGAATAATTTTTATTTTGTTTAGAATTTTGATGCTATGTTATGCTTTATTGATATCATATGAATCATGACCTCAGGCTGCTTCAAGGGCTTTTCATGATTATCAGTTTCTTCCAGAGCATTCGAGTCTTAGATCTGATGCATATGGACAAGTTACTCAATCTCTTTTTCATGAATCCCCCGTCGATGGTGCAAGGGGTAGAGTTGCATCATTTGCCCATGGAGAGGAGCCATTGTCCAGGGTTCATGGTATCCAAGGTCATGGAACTCGAGTTCATGTTTTACCTCAACAAGACAAGACTGCAATTATTCCTTCACCATCTCAAGTGGTTGAGGATTCCCTTGCTGAAAGGGAACCATTTACAAATGGCAGAATAACTGCTCAGTCTAGTTCCCATCTGGTTTTGGGACATGAAGATTCATATATGTTGTCTGCTGGGCAAACCTTGAATAATGATGCTGATTTACGAAATGATAGGAAGCGCAAGGTGCCTAGCTTACTTTAATATGTTGCATGTTATCTACATTCAGGATTTCTAATTTTGTGTCATATTTCGTCTTTGTAGAGTGATGAAATTAGAATTGCAAGAGAGGCTGAAGCACATGAGAACAGAATTCGTAAAGAGCTTGAGAAACTAGATAATAAAAGGCGGAAGGTTTATTTCTTTTTTTAATTTTCTTTGAAAGATTGACCTGAAGAACCATCGTTTTCATTCATATTTAAAAATTGTTTTTCTCAGAGTGAAGAAAGAATAAGGAAAGAAATGGAAAGACATGAACGTGAAAGAAGGAAGGAAGAAGAGAGGTTATTACGTGAGAAGCAGCGAGAAGAAGAGAGAATGCAGCGTGAGCAAAGACGTGAAATGGAAAGAAGAGAAAAGTTTTTGCAGAAAGAATATTTACGAGTTAGTTTTGAGAACCCATTAATCTGAGTTATTTTGAGTATAAAATGTTGTGACTAATAAAAATCATGAGAACTCTCTTTTTCTTCTAGTTCTTGGTTCCTTGGTTTTAACTTTGGGGTACCTTATAGGCTGAGAAGAAGAGACAAAAGGAAGAGCTTCGTAGAGAGAAAGAGGAAGAGAGACGCAGAGTTGCCAGAGAGAAAGCAGCTGCACGGAAAATTGCCAAGGAATCTATGGATCTCCTCGATGATGAGCAACTAGAACTCATGGAATTTGCTGCTGCTAGCAAGGGAATATCCTCGACTATTCATCTTGATCACGAGAGTTTGCAAAATCTCGAGTCATTTAGAAGTATGTCTCTTGAACTTTGTATTTGTCTGATTGTGTTTATATAAATTATTCTTTTATTGTGAGCTTTCGGACTTGAGAGAAAAAACCCTTAACTTTTGACATTACTTTTCTGAAAACAATAGGGTCTAACTGGAACTAGTTATGTTAAGTTGTTTCACATTTGAAAAATATATATATATATTTTTGGATTCTCTTGAGCCTTTATCCTCCCTTTCCCCTTGAAATTCAACCATTTTGGTAAAACTACTGGATGTCACCAACATTATGAAATTTTGAATATGATTGGTTGGAAAAAGATTTTTGAACTCTTTAATTAACTTCGATTTATTCTTAGTTAGGAGGATATGATTGTGGGTGTATTAATATTATTTCTTTTGCTTGAAGTTGCAAACTTATGTTTCTCTTACTGTTTATGTTAGTTTTTCCATAAATCTTTTTTGATCTTTCATTGTGTTATGGGTCATGTCCTTTTGCCATCAATATTGACTTTGTAGCACCTTGGAGCTGATAATAACATTAATATTTCTGTGTTAGGCTCTTTAAGCTTGTTCCCCCCCAAATCTGTGCAATTGAAAAGAATATTTTCCATTCAACCGTGGGTTGATTCTGAGGAGAATGTTGGGAATCTTTTCATGGTATGAAACACTTTCCTCTTCTTTAAATTACAAGTCTTATGTTTTTTTCTTCTCATGATTAAAATTTGCAGTTTGTTTTCTAAATGATTAAAGGTAAAATATACCTAATGTACTTTATTTCAAAGGGTAAAAGATCCAATAACACAATTTCCTTTATCAGGCATGGAGATTTTTGATTACTTTTGCTGATGTTCTTTCACTATGGCCTTTTACACTCGATGAGTTTATCCAAGGTTTTCACGACTATGTGAGTTTCTATTGGAACATTTTGTTTTCTAATCTCATTTTTCATTCAGCTTTCTAGTTTTAATATTCGTATCATGTTGACATTAGGATTCAAGGTTGTTGGGTGAGATACATGTTGCTCTTTTGAAAGCAATCATAAAAGACATTGAAGATGTTGCTAGAACACCAGTGACTGGATCGGGGATGAATCAGTACTCTGCTGCTAACCCCGAAGGTGGACACCCTCAAATCGTTGAAGGGGTAAGTGGTGTTATAGCTTTGTTGTGGTGCTTGTTTTTTGTTATTGCTGAACCCTTTTGCATTTGATATTTTCCAGGCATATTCCTGGGGTTTTGACATTCGAAATTGGCAGCATCACTTGAATCCATTAACATGGCCTGAAATTTTCCGGCAATTAGCAATATCTGCTGGCTTTGGACCAAAGTTAAAGAAATTAACTGCTGGCCGGACATACATGGGTGATAATGATGAGGTTTGTTGGCATTTCTCTGTTCTGCACTGATAAACAATTTCTTTCTCCCATGATAGTATCTAGTGTGCATGTGTATGTAATATTATATATGTAATAATGGGAATGCTTTAAAGGCTAGATATGTTACTTGGAGCTCCCCTCTTCAGAATAAGTATGCCCATGGTTCCTGATAATTAATCCCATTGTTAAGATGTTGAGCATAAAAGATTGCTAATAAGTGATAGAATAGGAAATACTTTTAATTAAGATTATTTGGGTTATATTTCTCGCAATGGTGCTTTAAAATGAGTTTGAATTGCATCTTTATGGGCCCATGATATTTTCGATCAGCTTGGTGTCAGGAAACACGGCTGATTGATATTTGCTTATTGTAGTCAAACCTGCAGGGTACAGGTTGTGAAAATGTTGTTTCTACACTACGAAATGGTTCTGCAGCTGAGAATGCATTTGCATTGATGCGAGAAAAAGGTCTCTTACATCCAAGAAGATCAAGGCATCGTTTAACACCTGGAACTGTAAAATTTGCAGCTTTTCATGTTCTTTCACTTGAGGGAGGCGAAGGATTAACAGTATTGGAACTTGCAGATAAAATTCAGGTGAGTTTGGATTGTGTTTCTATTAGGTGTCAATTTGGTTTGTATATTTTACTTGCATCTTCCTAATATATGTGTTTCCTATAAGAAATCTGGACTTCGGGACCTTTCAACCAGCAGGACACCAGAGGCTTCTATTTCTGTTGCTTTGACAAGGGATACAAAGCTTTTTGAAAGAATAGCTCCTTCAACTTATTGTGTACGACCTGCTTATAGGAGAGATCCTGCTGATGCTGAGGCTATACTTGCAGAAGCAAGGAAAAAGATCCGGCAGTTTGAAAATGGGATTTTAGGTGAAGACACCGACGAAGTTGAAAGGGATGATATGGAAAAAGATGATGTTGAAAGAGATGAAGATTCTGAATGTGATCTCGACGAGGACCCTGAAGTTGATGATATAGCTACTCCCTCAAATGCTAACAAAGACACTGATTATCCTAAGGATGGAGTAAACACTTATTCCGGAAGTGAAAAAGTTCGCACCTCTACTAACGCTGCACCTGGTGCTACAGATGAATTTGATGAGGATTTTCCATCTTTCCCTTCAAATACCATGAAGGATGCCAATGATCCAAGTAGCAGTGGGCAATATGTTGCTAGTGACGAGAATGGGACAGGCAATCCTGATCAACAGAATCTTGAAATCAATGAAAGTGAGTCTGGTGAGTCATGGATTCAGGGTCTTTCAGAAGGTGAATATTCTCATCTTAGTGTTGAGGAACGCCTCAATGCTCTTGTTACCTTAATTGGTATTGCAAATGAAGGCAACTCTATTCGTGCTGTGCTTGAGGTAATTTATAAAATGCAGTTTTGTCTGATTTTGATGTTCCTTTGATCATAAAGGCAACCTTCATTTTCCTCCTAATTTGATTTATGAATTCACAGGATCGTTTGGAAGCAGCAAATGCTCTTAAAAAGCAAATGTGGACCGAGGCTCAGCTGGATAAAAGTCATCTGAAGGAAGAAATCATTATTCAAATGGACTTTCAGTCTGTGATGGAAACCAAGGCCGAAGCTCAACTGCCCACTTCTGCCTTGGAAGTCAGCCCAAGTCCATTTCCTACTGCTGATAATAAAAACGATGAGGCATCTCTGAGCATTACAGAAGACAAAAAACCCTTGCTATGTTCACAGAACGTTCAGAATGACCTCAATATTTATCCAGCTGAGAGGGCCTTGGTATTTCACGAGGCTTCTGTGGGTCCAGATAACTTCTTTGCTCAGCAGCATGGATATGCTTCAAAGAGATCACGCTCACAGTTGAAATCATACATTGCCCACAGAGCAGAAGAGATGTATGTCTACAGGTCTTTACCTCTTGGCCAAGATCGTAAACGTAATAGATATTGGCAATTTGTTGCTTGTGCTTCTAAAAATGATCCTTGTTCTGGCCGGATATTTGTCGAATTGCATGATGGACGTTGGAGGCTGATTGATACTGAAGAGGTATGCCTTGCTATTTAGAAAGAGAACCCTGGGGATATATGTTGGGATGAATTATTAGACTACTAGGACAAATGCTCTAACATTCTATCTTACATCTGATTGTTTTTCCTTATGTATTCAATCAACTGCTTTGTAGGCCTTTGATGCTCTTTTGGCATCTTTAGATACACGAGGAATCAGGGAATCACATTTACGGATAATGTTGCACAAGATTGAATCTTCCTTCAAAGAAAACGCTCACAGGAGTTTGCAGGGTACCCGAGCTATTGGCCGAAGTGGAAGCTCTACTGAAAATGAAGCTTCAGAAGTCGATTCCAGTCCCGACTTTCCTGCCAGTTCTGACGGTCCTAGTAGTGTGATCTGTAGATTGAACTCTGATGCATCAGAGACATTATCTTCTTTCAAAATTCAGCTTGGGAGAAACGAAAATGAGAAGAAGTCTGCCCTGAAGAGGTACCTAGATTTCCAGAATTGGATGTGGAAAGAATGTTATAATTCCTCAACTTTGTTTGCAATGAAATATGGGAAGAAGAGATGCGAGGAGCTGTTGACTGTTTGCGATGCTTGTCTTGGCTCCCATATCCCAGAGGAGATGCACTGTGGTTACTGCCACCAGAATGTTGGATCCATTAACAATTGTTTCGATTTCTCAGAACATGAAATTCAGTGCAAAGAAAACCGGAATTTGGACACCAAGGTTACTCTCGATTCCTCTCATCCCTCGGGAATCAACTTGATAAAGTTCTTTTGTGCTCTAGTTGAGGTGAGCCTGCTGCAACTCACTAATGAATTTCCTGTATAAATTATTGTTATTTATTTCCTTTTTGTCTTCGTTGTCTTAAGATATGTCTTGATCTTTTTGTTACATTTTCCCCTACATGACAGGTATGTGTTCCACCTGAAGCCCTTGAATCAATTTGGACAGAAGGCCATAGAAAGATTTGGGGCAGTAAGCTGAATGCGTCTTCTTCTGTGGGTGAACTCCTAAAGGTTTTCATTTATTTCAACTTTCTGTGCAGTTTTTATTATGATTCGGCTTTCTCCTAGCAGATGCTATAGCTATTTTACATGTTCCTAAAATCATGATTCATTTGATGCTAACGAGTCGGTCATTGGTTAAATACATTTTCTAGATATAGTTCCGATCTAGGTCTTACTTCAAATGTCATGTTGGTGTTGCAGATGGTCTCTCACTTTGAGAGCGCTGTAAAGCGAGATTACTTATCATCTAACTTTGAGACGATGAAGGAATTATTAGGTTCTACTCTTCAATCAGAGAGTGATGCTACTGATTCTGTCCTTCCATGGATACCCCAAACCACTGCTGCTGTGGCTTTACGACTTTTGGAGCTTGACGTGTCCATCATGTATGTAAAGCCGGTGAAAGTAGAACCTTCCGAGAACAAAGAAGCTAGGGCATATATAGTGAGTATTTTTTTTTGGTATAACCATCTGTGTCCAATCTATTAATTGACTAATCCTCCATGGTTTGTGGGTATAATTTAATGTGACTTAAAAATAGTTAAAACTACTCTCAATTTGTGAAATGCAAGCTAATCATCTATGTCAAATATGCAGAAGCTTCCTTCAAGAACCCCTTTTGTCATCAAGAACAAACAACTAGAGGAACTAAACCATGAAGTGTCCGTTAAAGGAGAAAAATTCCCAGACGTGGCCAACAGTAGGAGCAACAACTATAAACGGGGAAGAGGGAGTCGTGAACAAGGATCCGGTAGACAGTGGCAGAGGAGAGGTTCTGGCTCCAAATATGATTCGGGCAAACGAAGTGCTAGACAGAAAAATAATTTAACCCTCCATCTCAAACAGCAAGGCCAAAGAACAAATGGTCAGAGTTCTGGACATGGCCGACGAACGGTTAGAAAGAGATCAGGTAGGAGAGATGCTGATAATATGACGGCGGCTTGTATGGCTAATGTTGTTAAATCTAATACCAGTGCTGTGTCTGTGAGAGACATGGATGAAGAATGGAGGTTCAGCTTAAGAACTATGCCAATGGCAAATCCTCCTGATAGTAACAGTGCTGAGGAGTCTGATGACAATGTACAAGACGAGGGATACGAGCAAGGAAACTGGGAGTTGGATTATAATAACGGTGCCTCTAATGGGTGGAACAGGGAACCGGAAGTAGCTAACAATGGGTGGGACAGGGAACTGGCTGTAGCTAGCGACAAATATGTCGTTGATTATGATGGTGGTAATGGCTTTGAACAGCTGATAGAGGAAGACGATGAAGATTCAGACGGTGATCTAGGGATGAGTGATGCATCAGATGAACGAGTCGCAGACAGAACTAGAAATGATGAAGGTTCAGACTCGGCAGTTTCCGACGACTCTAGCGATTGAGAGCTGCTGATGCATGAGCGTTGAAGCCCGACTGTATCAGGGAGAGTCAGTAGACCCCTTCCCCTCACACCCTAATGTTTAAGTAGTTGTAGAAAATTAGAGATTAATTTATATCTCAAATGCTACTGTTGATTAGAAAATGTTATGGCTCATTGTATAACTGAATTTTTATTAATAAGGTATTAATTTATGAAACCTTATAAATATGGGGTAGCAATACAAAATAGTTTAACATTACCCAACTTCGCCTTGTTTGCAATGCTAGATGGATTACAACTTTTATTCTTCTAAACACCAGATGCATTGCAGAAAAAACCACAAAACAAAGTATTACAAATCACTTTGCCATGTCCATCACCATCAAGTTTATGGCGCCAACATCTTCTTGATTCTGGATTTCTGCTCTGCGGTTAATCTCGTTGGGAGTTTTATATTGAACTCGATTCTCAAGTTACCTCTCTTGGAAGGATATTGAACTTGATTCTCAAGTTGCCTCTCTTGGAAGAATTTTTGGGTATTGGCATACCTTCGGGACAACTTCCTCGTAGTTGGTATCGTCAAGTTCCTTCCATCCAATGTTGTGAGATGGTGTGTAGCCCATTAATGCTTCAGCAAGTGATATCTTGTGCGTGACAATCAGGTCATTGCTGCCGTGAGGCTTCTCGTCAATTATGAAGATGACATCCGCGGGGGTTACGTTCATTCTGTTCTTCTCCCAACCAAACCAGGCTTGATTTTAATTTTCAGAATTTCCTCCACAGACAATGCCTTAATACAATCATACACAATGAAATTTGTATGTCTCCCGCCTCATGTTAGCCAACAGAAAGCACAATGCAGCCATGTAATAGTATGAATAATCCGATATATACTCAGATACCCGTTGTGGTGGAAGCCGAGACGGAATACATTGGTGTGGAATGATCAAGATTCGAGTAATGGTAGAAGAGATTTCTTGTATCACGCATTTCAAAAAGAAGGGGAATATAATAGGTTGATTTGGATTGAATGGTAGATTTTCATCATAGGGACTGGGCAGCTTCAGCGTGGACCGACCAATCGTTCTTACCAGAAAAAAATAAAATGCTGAGACATACCAACCTTTCTTTTCTGCTTTTATTTTTACAATTTTGTTCACTCAAGGATTATTATGAAAAAGAAAGGGAATATAAAAGGTAGTGGTAGTTTAAACGTTAGACAGACCAATCTTTACTTTTAGTTCCGATCTAGGTCTTACTTCAAATGTCATTATATCATGCTCTTGCAGCTTACTCTGCTATTTAATTTGTGAAATGCAAGCTAACCATCTATGTCAAATATGCAGAAGCTTCCTTCAAGAACCTCATTTTTCATCAAGAATAAAGAAGAGTCAAAAGAACTAAACCACGAGGCGTCCGTGAAAGGAGAAAACTTTGCAACAACTATAAACGGGGAAGAGGGAGTCTTGAATAAGGATTCGGTAGACAGTGGCAGAGGTTCTGGTTCCAAATATGATTCGGCCAAACCAAGTGCTAGACAAAATGATAAAAATTTATATTCAACGTGATCCGATATAAATATATAAAAATTAGAGACTTAATTAAAACATATAGAGAGAATAAGTATTATAGTAATTATTCCTATCTAATTTAGCCTATTTAGAATCAAATTGTCATCAAAAGCCCAAATTTTGTTAGTGATCAATCGTCGGAGTCCAGCCTCACGGTGCCAAGTGCCAAGTGCCAACGACTTCTTGATTCCAGATTTCTGCTCTGCAGTTAACCTCGCCGGGAATTTGATAATGATCTTGATTCTTAGGTTGCCTCTCTTGGACCGATCTCTCGATATCGGCATACCTTCCATAGGAACGATCTCCTCATGGCTTGGATTAATCACATCGGTGATGGGGACGGTCAAATTCCTTCCATCCAGTGTCGTCAGACGGACTGTGTAGCCCGTTAATGCCTCGGAAAGCGATATCTTCTGCGTGACGATCAGGTCATCGCCGTCGCGTGTGAATGTTTTGTGGGGCTTCTCGTCGATTATGAAAACCAGATCCGCAGGGATTGCATACGGCCGTACGTTTCCTTTCTCCGGGAAGGTAATCTTGGTCCCCTTTTTCCATCCAGGTTTGATTTCAATAGTCAGGATTTCCTCCGCTGTTACTGTCTTCCTACAATACCACACGGTAAACTTTGTAAGCTTTCATCATTTTCGCAAACACAAAACAACAATGTGTTCGTGTCCAAAATTTTGCAGGATTTCCTCCAAATGGCAGGGACACAAGACAAAAGGGAACAAAATGCAACATTAGGAAAAGAGACGAACCCATTAGCATCTGAAATTTCTCTTGAAATCTTCACCTTCTTGGGGATTCCTTTATACAAATCCTCTAGGCTACAAGGTAGTGTAGTTTCAACAGGAGGAGCTTTATGAGTACTTTGATCCATTGGTCTACTTCCACCAGAGGAACTGGATGCATCATCACCAAATATGCTACCAAATACCCTTGAACCACCTCCCATCCCACTGTCGCCACCGCCGCCGCCGCCGCCACCTCCTCCCATTCCCCCAGAGGGACTAGAAAACCCAAAAAATTCTGCGAAAATGTCTTCAGCAGTCCTGGGGTTGACACTTGGCCTTGAACCACCTCTTGTGTATGATCGAACCATAGATAAATTTTTATTTCCCTCATATCTTAAATTATGTAAACCTCACATCTTACATGTTTATGGTACCAAACAATATTTTTTTCTTCATATTTTTATATTAAATTCAACTTAAATTATAGATTTAATTAATCATATTCAATAAATAATGCATTTATACGTCAATGAAATATTTTTAATTTGTGTTACATAACTTTTTTGAACTAATTAAAAAAATTAAATATATTAACATATAAAAATTATTTAATCTTAATTAATAAACCTTAATAATAAATATTAACCTAATGTAATTTAACAATAATGTATAAGTAGATTTATTAGTGTCGCAGTCATCTTTCGTGTGGGCATGGAATTGGGCTTCGACTTGAAAAAATATTAGAGTCGCCACCGATCTTTTTAAAAAAATATTTAGGCCAATTATACACCATCTTACCTGATCTGCATTTTACCATAAATGTGTCGGATTCGGGAGTCGGTTACAGTCGATGAATGATTAGCACCCTTGTATTGCCCTTTTGGTATTAAATAATTTATCGGTTGTCTTAATAGTGAAAATTAAAATTTAAATCGAAATTTAAAAATTCAATTCGAATTGTTTACCTTTGATCGATTGAGATTATTACTAAAAAAAGTAAAAAAATGTTAAATTGAAAAATAAAAATAAATAAAGAAATATCAAATAAAAGGAGAAAAATGTTAAAAAAGGGTTTTAAAAAATAATAAAATAAAAAATAATTAAAAGGGATAATAAAATAATAATGAAAATAAAATAAAATAAAAAGGAAAAAATGAAAATGAAAATTCAAATTAAAGGATTAAATTGAAAAAAAAACTAAACGCTTAATTGACGTTAATTACTGATTGCAAGGAAATATATAAGAAGTTAGAGGGTTAATTTACAAAATATAAACAATGTAAACATGGATTAAATTGAATAAATTAAAAATTTAGAGACAAAATTGAAACATGTGACCAAAATGAATTGCACTTCAAAAGTTAGAGGACAGCGGAAAGGATTTAACTATTGGCTATTTGCACAAAGGTCCCCCAGCTATAAATAGCAAAAAACCCAAAAAAAATATCATTCAAAGCCTAAACAAAAAAAAAACAAAAACCCTCTCCCAAACACTCTCAACCCCTCAACCGGACCCGATGACTGACCATTATCCGATGGCCTCTCCGTCGCACCAACTACCACTCGCAGCGGTCGGAAAAACCAAACTTATCTCAAAATGACCCCCCGATCTAGTGAACGCAAATCCAAGGCTCGATTATCCTGAATCGAGCCGAGTTGTCGTAGATCTGAATAAAAAGCTTCGACTTTTACCTTTTCTGACGCGTCTTCTCGGCTTTCCAACGTTTCTTCTCCTCCGACGAGGCCCTCTGGTGTTCCCATCGACCTTCGATGAGGCAAAATTTTACCTTCTGGTTTCGGTTTTGGTTTTTTGGTTCGGTCACTTTTGGAGTTTGGCCGAGTAATGCCTTGTTTTCTTGGTTTTTTGGATTTGGTATATTGCTTGCTTAGTTCTATTGTTGTGTCGTTGGACCTTTTTTGCTTGTTTGCTCTGGTATATTTCTTGTTGTGTTGTTTCGTGTTTTTCTAGTTCCCCGGTTAATTTCTGTTCCCCTCCTTTGGTGGCTCGGTAGGGGTATTTATATCCCCTCCACCGGTGGCCGTTTCTGATTATCGTGGTTACTGCTCGTTATTAGCCAAGGATTTCGGGATAGGTCAGTCCCAATTTTCTTGGCTGAAAATCTTGGCACAGTTGAAACGCCCGTTGGGGACCTCTGATGAAATCCAGACCGTTAGATTAGTGAGTCAGATCTAACGGCCCTCAATCTGCTATGCATTTAACTTAAAGATGAAACCCTAATAGACTATATTCCTGCTGGGCTTGCATGCTTGGGCCTCCCTCCGGGTCTGCTTATTGGGTCATGCTTGCAGGCACGGTTAGGCTTTGACCCTGTTAGGATTTTCAGAAGCTCTAATCGACAACTGAAATTGTTTGCAATAGGGTTAGAATGGTTTTTCTGTTTAGGGAGTAAGGAGATTGAAAGATAGAGATTTGCACAGCGATTTATGGTGGTTCGATTTTCTTAACCAAGTCTACATCCACTACCTTAGCACCTCACCAAGGGTTTTCCAAAAAAATTCACTAATTTGTTCTTTCTTTTGAGGACAAAGAGATAAACTTACAACTTGTAACACCCCCAACCCGTATCCGACCCGAATCCGAGTCAGAAGTGTCACATTGACTTTTCAAAACATTTACTTGTATAAAATAGTGAGTAATTTAAAATTTTTATACATGTAACTTATTTAAAATATTTCCAAAACTATTCAGAGCTTAAATGTCTTTGCAAAACCGATCAGAGCATATACAATTCACAACCTTAATTACCTGCCAACTATTTTCAATGTACTGAATACATCTAATTCAAAACATATTTTCTGATCTGATCTTCGGTAAGAAGTAACTGACTTGTCTTGCTCCACCTTGCTCTTTACTCTTCTCACTTCTGTAACCTACGTGTGAAACAATCAAATGCTAAGTCTATGACTTAGTGAGGCAAATAAACATATAATGTAAACTATAACTTGTAATCATGCATGAAATATTACTGCTATCACTCATACACTTATTCATGTAACTAATCCCTGTAACACATATGCAATATATTATTACATGTAAGAACATATACACACATATACTCATCACTTCTCATTTCCATCATTATCCTCATTTCATTATCAATATTATTATCATTTATATCACTTAATACATATCCTATTATACCTAGCATTTTAACCAACATTTGACTCATTTAATCATAAAATCCACATATCATCATATAAATCATATAATACAATTCATAGCACAAAAGCATACAAGTCACATGTAATATGTTTGTTGTTATTTCTTTATTAGCCCATGTACGCATGTGAGAACTATAGATATGTGAGTCTATTGAGGTTGTGCACTATGTTGTCACCACAGCTCGTATAATTCCCACTAGGGGCGCGTAGAATTTGTCCCGAAGGACCGCGTAGACCCTCGACTCTTGGCATGCCAACTATACCTCTAGCTCTCAATACACATAGCATGGGCATTTTCACTTGTATCATTTCATATATACACTTTTCATATCATATGTCATATAAGCTCATAGCTTCTTTCACTTATACATGTAGTCACATAGCTTCTTTTCATATTATCACATAGCTCATATCTTATAATTTGTTTTCTCATGTTCACATATATCATGTCATATGGCTCATATCATTCTCATGCAATCACATAGTTCAGTTTCACATATGTTCATATATATACATCACATAGCACATACTTCTTATATCATTACATATAAAAGCATGTTAACACATATAATCATGCAACATATACAATAATATCTCACCATATCGACTCATGCACACATACGAACCATAGCCAAAAACATACTTCTATCTAGGAATTCATGCATTTTACTATTGGAAATAGACTTGTCGCAAGTATTATTTCCCATTAAACATCATATACGAAATAATGTGCACTCACCTAGCCTCACTAGTCAATACCGCTTTATGTTTTCCTTTCTTTCGATCAAATCTTAACTTGATAATCGTTCTGGAACTTGTTCAAGTTCGATATCTACATAACCATACATTGATACATATCAGTACCCCATTGATATACTCTAATCTATCATTTCTTAGACCAAAAGAAATGTCTATTTCAATTTCCCCTTGAAGTGCATCGATGCATTCTACAGTGTACCGATGCATCCCTTAACATGTGCATCGATGCACTCCTTATGCATCGATGCACTAATTGCATTCGATGTTTCCATTTTTAAGGGGTGCATTGATGTACTTCCTGTGCATCGATACACACTGAATAATTTCTGGAAATTTACCCTTGATGCATCGGTGCACATTGAATGTGCATCGATGCACATAGCCCAGAATTCATTTTTAAGCCCGAAAATCAACTCAAATCAACTCAAATGCTTCATCTTTCATCCCCTTTCATGTTCTTAACTAATATACACATGCTTAAACCAATTTATATCCATATAAACCATCTTTAACTTCAAAATTCTATTCCTCATATATAACTCAAGAATTAAACCAACTTTGCAACATGTTTTAATTCTAATTATATGGCTTCTAACTTCTTACTTAGACCCTTGACAAGTCAAATTTAACTTCTAATTTAACTTATCAACTTTCATTCAAGATTTCCTTTAAAACTTCTAATCTTTAATCTCTTTTGACTCCTTTATCTTATGGTTTTAAGATAAATTAAGTTTTCCTTAAGCTTAATTATCATCTACTGATCAAAACCCAATCTTAAATTCGGCTAAATATCAACCAACAAGAGATCTTACATTTGCTTATGGCTTCACGCGAAAAGGAGAAGAAAAGAGAAGAAGATAACTCTGGAGAAATCTCTCCTCTTCCACGTGGTTCCCTTATCTTATAAAGGAAGAATAAAAATCTTGCTTGTTAATTGACCATTTTACCCTTTAATTCATTCCATAATTACTAAATAACCTTCATCATATATTTCCAATAAATCATTAAACTATTCAATTATCCTACTTTAATCACCAAATTCTAAAACTTTACAATTTGATCACTAACCCGGTATTGAGGATGTTACAAATCTCCCATCCTTTAAAGAAAATTCATCCTCGAATTTTCACTGAACATATTAATAAGAACATATCTTCTATTGTTCTCATGCTACTTCCATGACTTAATATTTCCTTCATTTATTTCTTCAACTATCTTTTTCCTCTATACATTTATCTACTGTCACTTATCATTTAAACCCCAACCAATATCTTTAATCCATTTCTATCTTTTCTCTTCTTCGATTCTGCATTTCCTTTTACCTTTCTAAAATCCATATAATGTCACTCATTACATAGACAGTAACATCCATTTTCATCACTTAACATTATAAATCCATCTCTAACTACCTTATAATAATAACCACATTCATTTTTCCATCCTCATTTAACCAAAAGCACGATCTTAAATCTTCTTTAAATATGATTCAAAATCATAATCAATTCACTAAACTTTATCTTATAACTCTATCACCTTTACTCTGACAACTAGTCGATAACATATGTTCAATCTAGGGCACCAGCCCTAGTCAACCAATCATATACATCATTTCCAATCAAAATTATCTCAAAATTCATTTACTTAACTTGTCAATTTCACCTCTATTCCTATACATCCTATAATTCTAGTTGCTCAAACTCAACATTCTGACTTCCTTTGTCTTATAATCTGATCATCGATATACTCATTCTTGAACTCTTCTTATCAATTCTCAGCTTTACTCCAATATATAAATCCTTACTTCATTTTTCCTTTACTATACCACATTACTATGATCCAAATATACAATTGTATCCAAATCCACTTCATATTTGGTTATCATATCCTGTCAATATCTTATAGTCTTATAATTCCAGTATATTTTTATCGCGTACTCTGGTTAGCCAAAGCTAACTCTTTCCGTCTTAACTGCAAACCCTTATCATATAAACACTTTTGCTTATACACAATGTTATCCTTTCGTTTCGAACTCATAAGCTCTGACTTTATACACTTTATACGCTTGTCACCGATACACTTATTCTTGAACTCTTCTACCAATTCTCACTGCATCATTTGATCTTTTAACGTTCTTATGGTGACACTTGTTCACCATATTCTATCGTATCCACGAAATAATAAAACTAATCGATATCACTTTTCCAATTCAGAACATTGAAAAACTTTCTATCATTATTCAGATATGATTTTAACTTTCTGAAATCAACCTTTAATCTTATAAGACACTTTCTGAGGTTTTCGCTCTTCATCATGTCTGGCCAGGGCAAGTGAATTGCTATCACCATCAGATTTGTCAGCTATCTATTTACTTTGAAAAATCCTATAATCAATTTCTATTATATCAAACAAATCTTATTCTATTAGCAAGACAACATACTACTTACAATATCATATCAGAAATTTTCACTTTGAGTTGGCATGTACACATTTTAAACCTTATTTGACTTCAGTTTAAGCCTAGAATCGGCTAAACCTTAGCTCTGATACTATTAAATGTAACACCCCAACCCGTATCCGACCCGGATCTGAGTCTGAAGTGTCATATTGACTTTTCAAAATATTTACTTGTATAAAATAGTGAGTAATTTAAAAATTTTATACATGTAACTTATTCAAAATATTTCCAGAACTATTCAGAGCTTAAATGTCTTTGCAAAACCGATCAGAGCATATACAATTCAAAACCTTAATTACATGCCAACTATTTTCAATGTACATAATACATCTAATTCAAAGTATCTTTTCTAATATGATCATCGGTAAGAAGTAACTGACCTGTCTTGCTCTACCTTGCTCTTTACTCTTCTTACTTCTGTAACCTACGTGTGAAACAATCACACGCTAAGTCTATGACTTAGTGAGACAAATAAACATATAATGTAAACTATAACTTGTAATCATGCATGAAATATTACTGCTATCACTCATAGCCTTATTCATGTAACTAATCCCTATAACACATATGCAATATATTATTACATGTAAGAACATATACACACATATACTCATCACTCCTCATTTCCATAATTATCCTCATTTCATTATCAATATTATTATCATTTATATAACTTAATACATATCCTATTATACCTAGCATTTTAACCAACATTTGACTCATTTAATCATACAATCCACCTATCATCATATAAATCATATAATACAATTCATAGCACAAAAGCATACAAGTCACATGTAATATATTTGTTGTTATTTCTTTATTATCCCATGTACACATGTGAGAACTATAGATATGTGAGTCTATTGAGGTTGTGCACTATACTGTCACCATAACTCGTATAATTCCCACTAGGGGCGAGTAGAATTTGTCCCAAAGGACCACGTAGATGTCCCAAAGGACTACATATAACACATATGTCCCGAAGGACCACTATGTCCCGAAGGACCGCATAGACCATCGACTCTTGGCATGCCAACTATACCTCTAGTTCTCAATACACATAGTATGGGCATTTTCACTTGTATCATTTCACATATACACTTTTCATATCATATGTCTTATAAGCTCATAGCTTCTTTCACTTATACATGTAGTCACATAGCTTCTTTTCATATTTTCACATAGTTCATATCTTATAATTTGTTTTCTCATGTTCACATATATCATGTCATATGGCTCATATCATTCTCATGCAATCACATTGTTCAGTTTCACATATGTTCATATATATACATCACATAGCACATACTTCTTATATCATTACATACAAAAGCATGTTAACACATATAATCATGCAACATAAACAATAATATGTCACTACATCGACTCATGCACACATATGAACCATAGCAAACAACATAATTCTATCTAGGAATTCATGCATTTTACTATTGGAAATAGACTTATCGCAAGTCTTATTTCACATTAAACATCATATACTAAATAATGTGCACTCACCTAGCCTCACTAGTCAATACTGCTTTATGATTTCCTTTCTTTCTATCAAATCTTAACTTGATAATTGTTCTGGAACTTGTTCATGTTTGATATCTACATAACCATACATTGATACATATCAGTACCCCATTGATATACTCTAATCTATCATTTCTTAGACCAAAAGAAATGTCTATTTCAATTTTCCCTTGAAGTGCATCGATGCATTCTACAGTGTACCGATGCATCCCTTAACATGTGCATCGATGCACTAATTGCATTCGATGTTTCCATTTTTAAGGGGTGCATCGATGCACTTCCTGTGCATCAATACACACTGAACAATTTCTGGAAATTTACCCTTGATGCATCGGTGCACATAGCCCAGAATTCATTTTTAAGCCCGAAAATCCACTCAAATCAACTCAAATGCTTCATCTTTCATCCCCTTTCATGTTCTTAACTCATAAACAAATGCTTAAACCAATTTATATCCATATAAACCATCTTTAACTTCAAAATTCTATTCCTCATATGTAACTCAAGAATTAAACCAACTTTGCAACATGTTTTAATTCCAATTTTATGGCTTCTAACTTCTTATTTAGACCCTTGACAAGTCAAATTTAACTTCTAATTTAACTTATCAACTTTCATTCAAGATTTCCTTTAAAAACTTTTAATATTAATCTCTCTTGACTCATTTATCTTATGGTTTTAAGATAAATTAAGCTTTTCTTAAGCTTAATTATCATCTACTGGTCAAAATCTAATCTTAAATTTGGCTAAATATCAACTAACAAGAGATCTTACCTTTGCTTATGGCTTCACGTTAAAAGAAGAAGAAAGGAGAAGAAGAGAACTATGGAGAAATCCCTCCTCTTCCACGTGGTTCCCTTATCTTATAAAGGAAGAATAAAAATCTTGCTTGTCAATTGACCATTTTACCCTTTAATTCATTCCATAATTACTAAATAACCTTCATCATATATTTCCAATAAATCATTGAACTATTCAATTATCCTACTTTAATCACCAAATTCTGAAACTTTACAATTTGATCAATAACTCGGTATTGAGGATGTTACACAACTCCCTAGTTTTTCTGGGCTAAACTAGAACCTTTCCCTAGCTTTTACACGAGCTAAGCTAGAACCTTTCCCCTTTACAAAAGGATAAGAAATGTAAACAATAAAACCTCTCTAAGGTAGGTGTTTACAAGAATTAAGCTCACAAGAACAAAATATTTACAAGAGAAAGATGAAATAAGAATGAAAAACTCTTCTCTTGTGTTTGATTCCTTAGATAGTTGTTCTCTTTATTCTTCAAGTGTCCTTAGCTTGTATTTAGAGATTGAAATTAGTTTGAAGTCGTATATAGCCATTGGGGATATTTTTGAGCCGTTTGGGGATGATTTTTCTACTCAAAAAGGCTGCCCACGATAGGGGGTATCGGTACCCCTTCATAGGGTATCGGTACTCCTTCATAAAATTCAAATTAAACTAGCCGTTGCAGCCAGGGGGTATAGATACCCTGGGGGTATGGATACCCATGGTATCGATACCATGGGGAGTATAGATACCATCCGAGCAATCTGGAATTTGAGCCTTCAGGGGGTTATGGATACCCCTGCAGGGGGTATCGGTACCCTATAACATTTTTGCTCAAATTCGAATTCTAATGGACTTTGAATTATTTTTGAAACATTTTAAAACTTCAATTTAAGTCCAAAAACATTTTTTAAATTCAATTCAAGTCCAAAAACATTTTGCCTTAAATTGTTATATCAAAACATAATTCAACAATCTCCCCTTTTTTGATATAACAAAACATTTGAAAAATTGTTTTTGGCAAAACTCCCCCTTAATAAATTGTTTAATGAAAAAGATATCAATTGTTAAGAATTGTTGGAAGATATATGAAAATGTTAAGCTCCCCCTTTTTCATTATGTTAAGCTCCCCCTGTTTCATTAAGAAATTGAATTTTTCAAACCAAACTTCTCCCCCTTTTTGTTATATAAAAAATAATTCAATCTTTGAAGTTCAAAATAACTTTGGAGAGTAAGTGATAAATTTGACATTTAAAATCATTTGAAAAATCAAAGCTCCCCCTCAATAATAGTATTTCAAACAAAATTTAGCTTTTAAGATCATGGCACTTAAACAAAATTGATTTTCAACAAAGAATAGCAAACATGTTAGTAGCACATGAAATTCAATATATCCAAGACTAAAATACTTTATGCAATACCAATTGTTGAAATTTGATATCAATACCAATTGTTAAAATTAAGTGCACATGCATAAAGTTATCCAAAAATGTTATGCATTTTGAAAATTTTGATATCAATTGTTAGAGAGATATCATTTTCATTTAAACCACATGCATAAACATTCAACTTTAGGTCAAAAATTTAAAATTTGTAAAATAAAAGTATTTAAAAAAAATTGATATCAATTGTTAGAGAGATATCATTTGCATTAAAACCAATTTTGACCAAAATTTTATTATGATGAACTAAAAATTCTGAAAATTTATTAAAACTTTAAAATTGTTCATCATACCAATTGTTTTCAACATACATGAGATTAAAACAAAACATAATCATTTAATATCACAACTCATGCATGCTTAAAATCAAATGAGCAACCAAATAACCAAAATTAAAACATTAAGCTTAGAGATTACCCATTCCTTTTTCATGTGTGACTAAAGCATCTTGAATATCATCATTTTCATCACCATTGGTCCCACACACCTACAAGAGACATTTAAGTAGATTTTGGTATCCAAATTGCTTTGGATCCTTGGACGTTAGTTTCAATGCCCCTTGTTCCTTTCGAAATCCACACTTGTCTAATTTTAAAACGTTTTCCTTTCTTCAAAGGAAAATTATGTTCCATATGACCATGATAATGGCAATGTGAGCATTTTTCCATATTTAAACATAATAGGTTGTTTTTAGAAATTAATTCTTTTTCTTTTATTAAGCTTTCAAGCTTAACTCCTAACTCAAAATTTTCTTTTTCTAAATCATTTATTTTAATTTCTGAAAGCTCTAAATTATTTTTCAAAATTTCATTTTGTTTTTCAAAATCAATTTTTGCTTTCAAAATCAAATTATCTTTAATTTTGAGTTTTGAAATTAATTTTGTATATTTGAAATTCATGGTCTTAAATCCCAAATACAACCTATTATAAGCATCTTGTAACTCATCAAAAGTAAATGAATTAAATTCATTTGAGTTAGAAGATACCTCGAATTCTTCTTGAGTGGCCATGAGGCATAGGTTGACTACTTCATCTTCATCATTGGAATCATCTTCATCGCTCCAAGATGCAACAAATGCCTCCTTCCCCTTTTTCTTTAGACGAGGACATTCATACTTGACATGCCCCTTTCTTTGACAATTGAAGCACACCAGGGGACTCTTCTTCTTGGTTGATTCATGTTTCACTTCCTTGTAAATCATGAATCTCTTGAGTTCCTTCAAGAGCTTGACCATCTCTTCTTCTTGTCCATCATCATCTTCATCCACCTCATCACTTGAATCTTGATAGCTTTCATTGGTGGATTTGAAGACAATGTCTACCTCCTCATTCTTCTTCTTCTTGTTGTTGTTTTTCTTCTCTTCCCTTTCTTCATCTTCCTTCACCATCATCTCATGAGTGAGAAGGGAACCAATTAGCTCGTCGAGAGTGACAGACTTTAGGTTTCTTGCTTTGATAATGGTCGTCTTCTTCGATTTCCACTCCTTTGGAAGAGAGTAGTTCATCTTCCTCACAAGCTTCTCATTTGGGATTACTTCTCCATATCCCTTGAGACCGTTGACAATCACGGAAAATCTATCCGTCATAGCTTTGATGTCTTCATCGGGTTTATCTTGAAGTTCTCGTAGCTATGGTTGAGAAGACTTTTCTTTGATTCTCTCACTTCGTCGGTTCCTTCATGAGTGACTTGGAGCTTATCCCAAATCTCTTTGGCATTGGAACAAGATGAGATTCTTCCATATTCATTTGGGCCTAAAGCACATAATAGAATATGTATAGCCATAGAATTAAACTGGAAATATTTCTGCTCTTCTCTACTTCAATCATTGTATTTACTGGGTGGAGAGGAGTAACATTCCATGATTGAGTTCCAAGCTCCTAGATTGTAGGATTGAATAAAGTAGATCATCTTATTCTTCCAATATGCATAATTTGCTCCATTGAAGAAGGGTGGCTTGTTGACCGGTTGTGAATCCATAATAGGATATTCTTTAAGATAATAAGCACCGGAAGAAAAAGTCATTTCTTTATCGATTACGTCGGGAATTGGTAGAGCTTCTTCGAGGATCGTCTCAAGGTGGTTAAACCTTCTTAACGAGTTAGGCTCTGATATCAATTGTTAGGATTTTCGGAAGCTCGAATTGACAACCGGAATTGTTTGTAATAGGGTCATAACGGTTTTTGTGTTTAGGGAGTAAGGAGATTGAAAGATAGAGATTTGCACATCGATTTATAGTGGTTCGACTTTCTTAACCAAGTCTACATCCACTACCTTAGCTCCTCACCAAGGATTTTCCAACAAATTCACTAATCTGTTCTTTCTTTTGAGGACAAAGAGATAACCTTACAACTCCTTAGTTTTTCCGGGCTAAACTAGAACCTTTCCCTAGCTTTTACACGGGCTAAGCTAGAATATTTCCCCTTTTTAAAAGGATAAGAAATGTAAACAAGAAAACCTCTCTAAGTTAGGTGTTTACAATAATTAAGCTCACAAAAATAAAATATTTACAAGAGAAAGATGAAATAAGAATGAAAAACTCTTCTCTTGTGTTTGATTGATTGGATAGTTGTTCTCTTTATTCTTCAAGTGTCCTCAGCTTGTATTTATAGCTTGAAATGAGTTTGAAGTCGTATATAGCCGTTGGAGATGTTTTAGAGTCGTTTGGGGATGATTTTTCTACTCAAAAAGGTTGCCCACGATAGGGGGTATCGGTACTCCTTCATAAAATTCAAATTAAACTAGTCGTTGCAGCCAAGGGGTATAGATACCCTAGGGGGTATCGATACCATGGGGGTATCGATACCATGGGGGTATAGATATCATTCGAGCAATCTGGAATTTGAGCCTTCAGGGGGTATGGATACCCCTACAAGGGGTATCGGTACCCTATAACATTTTTGCTCAAATTCGAATTCTAATGGACTTTGAATTATTTTTGAAACCTTTTAAAACTTCAATTTAAGTCCAAAAACATTTTGTGAATTTAATTCAAGTCCAAAAACATTTTGCCTTAAATTGTTATATCAAAACATAATTCAACAGACCCGAACCTGGACCTGTAAAAAAATAAAATAAAATTAAATAAATAAGTAATAATATAAAAATAATAAATAATCATAAATAAATATATAAAATATATAATATTATTTTTCAGAAAATAAAATATTTTAAAAATTATATATCATATGTTTTCAAAAACTATATTATATATACTTTTTTAAAAAGTATATATTATATATTTTTCAAAAAATATTTTCAAAACTATATATTATATATATTTTTAAAATGTTTTCAAAACTATATATTATATACATTTTCAAAATGTTTTCAAAACTATATATTAGATATATTTTTCAAAAAACATTTGCAAACTATATATATATATATATATATATATTCAAAAATCATTTTCAAAGCTATATAATATATATATTTTTAAAATAAATTTAAATATGTTTTGAAATTATTTATAATCTATGCGTATATTTCTTATTGGATAAAGTATAATATGTTTTAAGATAAATTTAAAAGAATCGTTTTTATTCCTAAAAATCACGGGTTCGAGCACCAATAACTATAGCAGAGTGATTGAACATTCATTGTCAAATGGTGGAGAGTATTTAAAACAAATAATAATTTATAATGACTTTAGCTTAATAAAAAAATATCATTGAACTACCTTAAATGATTTTTTGTAATATTATATTAATTGCAGAGATTTGATAAATTCAATAATTGTTTTATAATTGTTTAACAAATTTAATCATCTCATAACTAGATATGATAACGGATTGGAATTTTGATTAGCTTGATCCCATAAACATATATGATTTATTTGAATTTAATTCGATTCGAGATACATAAACCTTGTATTCGAATCAACTTGAGGAAGCATATTTCTTCTATCAGAAGCCATCCAGCTCAAATATTTAGTAAAAACTTTTATTCAACGTGAACCGATATAAATATATGAAAATTAGAGAATTAATTAAAACATATAGCGGAGCGAGTATTATTGCAATTATTCCTATTTAATTTAGCCTATTTAGAATCAAATTGTCATCAAAAGCCCAAATTGTGTTAGTGATCAATCGTCGGAGTCCAGCCTCATGGTGCCAAGTGCCAACGACTTCTTGATTCCAGATTTCTGCTCTGCAGTTAATCTCGCCGGGAATTTGATATTGATCTTGATTCTTAGATTACCTCTCTTGGACCGATCTCTCAATATTGGCATACCTTCCATAGGAACGATCTCCTCATGGCTTGGATTAATCACATCGGTGATGGGGACGGTCAAATTCCTTCCATCCAGTGTCGTCAGACGGACTGTGTAGCCCGTTAATGCCTCGGAAAGCGATATCTTCTGCGTGACGATCAGGTCATCGCCGTCGCGTGTGAATGTTTTGTGGGGCTTCTCGTTGATTGTGAAAACCAGATCCGCAGGGATTGCATACGGCCGTACGTTTCCTTTCTCCGGGAAGGTAATCTTGGTCCCCTTTTTCCATCCAGGTTTGATTTCAATAGTCAGGATTTCCTCCGCTGTTACTGTCTTCCTACAATACCACACGGTAAACTTTGTAAGCTTTCATCATTTTCGCAAACACAAAACAACAATGTGTTCGTGTCCAAAATTTTGCAGGATTTCCTCCAAATGGCAGGGACAGAAGACAAAAGGGAACAAAATGCAACATTAGGAAAAGAGACGAACCCATTAGCATCTGAAATTTCTCTTGAAATCTTCATCTTCTTGAGGATTCCTTTATACAAATCCTCTAGGCTACAAGGTAGTGTAGTTTCAACAGGAGGAGCTTTATGAGTACTTTGATCCATTGGTCTACTTCCACCAGAGGAACTGGATGCATCATCACCAAATATGTTACCAAATACCCTTGAACCACCTCCCATCCCACTGTCGCCGCCGCCGCCACCTCCTCCCATTCTCCTATAGGGAATAGAAAACCCAAAAAATTCTGCGAAAATGTCATCAGCAGTCCTGGGGTTGGCACTTGGCCTTGAACTCTGCTGCCACCACCACCATGTGAAGGTGGAACTTGGCCTTTCAGCCCTTCTTTACCTTACCGATCATAGACAGCTCTCTTCAGTGGATCGCTTAAAACCTGCAAACATCAAAGTCGGGTAACTTTTTACTATGAATGTAAGCTTTGTGTATGGAAAAAAGATGAAATTTTTTAGTTGATGGGAAATCTTAAGGCCTGAATTGAAGGAGAACCATATGATCAATCTGTGATTGTCAACAAAGGAACCCAACTCTTTCCTATGAAATTTAACAAATAATTAATAGATAAAAAGCCAAAAAAGAAAGGGAAAAACCTCATAGGCTTCAGAGATCAGTTTGAATTTAGCCAAAGAAGCCTTCCTCAAATCATCATCTGTTGCATTCTTGTCAACCTGAAGAATCTTGTAATAATCTACATCCATCTTCTCTTGTTCTTTGTCCTTCTCCCTAAAGCTTGTAGTTTCTTTCTTTTTATCTTTGTTTTAGTCAATTATTAAACTATGATTTTAGGATGTTTTGGAGAATAAAAAAAATATGGTGTGGATTGCTGGAATAGATTCAAAGTTTCAAGTATTCTTATTCGTACAAGACAATGGAAAACTCGTCGTTTCATTGTCAGATCGATGGAAAACTTGTCCAAGTAGCACTTATTCTCTTGCTCGCTCGACCCTTTTAAAAAAAAATAGGATTAATATAAAAATAATTGTATAAATTATTCCGTTTTTCGTAAAATGTATCTAAATTTTTTCCCATCAATTTCAATTTTTTTCTCAGCAAAAAGCATTTCATTAAGGTAGACCAAAATTAACAGCCTCGTTAAAACCTTCTAAACTTGACGAGGAAAATAGTACTAACATGGGCAATTACAAAACCATTAGCACAAAAGCTGCAGTCAAAGCAAACAACCATAACATCCAATTGAGCACGACACTGCAGCCTAAAGCAAACACACACAACACCAGCAAAATCATCACAATACAATGATAAGCAATAGCTGCAGACGACACTACCAACACCCAAAGACCACACCCGTTATCAACACCAAAACAGACCCGAGGCTTTCAAAGTACAAGCCACACACAATGGCAGCACACAAACAACTACCACCATGTTTTGAACATCACATCTCTCAACATGCCTCTTTTGCTAAGTGGTCGGCCATCCCATTTTGCGTTCTCAGAATATAAAAGTACTGCAGTGTCGAGCATACCTCTTTTGCTAAGTGGTCGGCCATCCCGTTAGGCGTTCTCAGATTATAGAAGTACTGCAGTGTTGAAATTGTTCTTGACAGTATATCAACTTCATCGAAAACGCTCCACCATTTCCACTGCCTTAATAGTGGAAAAACGCCATTCAGGGCTACTTAACAATCCAATTCCACCACGAGGGGTGTTTTTCCTACTCATCTAGCCTCTATGACGTCAATCTAGATATCTAACATTATAAATGTTATCACTTTTAGTGTTCGATGCCTTTAGAGTTAGCATCTGTTTCAAGGTAGAAATTCTTTGTGAAGTTAGGCAAAGCGAGAAGTAGGGCCTTGCGCATGGCTTCCTTCAAATTTTCAAAAGCTAACATAGCTTTAGGTGACCATATAAACTTGTCTTTCTTCAGCATGGTAAATAGAGGTTTACTAAGTTCCCTATAGCCTTTAATGAACCTTCGATATTGGCCCGTGAGTCCCAAATAACCCCTTAATGACTTCAAGTTTTGAAGAAAAGGTCATTGTTGCATTGCTTACAGCTTGGAAAAATCTATAGCAACACCCTTATTGAAAAAAAGCATGTCCCAAATATTCAACTTGAAGCTTCCCAAAAAAATACTCTTTTTTCATAAAGTTGGTTATTCTTAAAAATCTCTAGAACAGTCTTAAGATGCATTTCGTGACTCGGTAAGTCTAAACTGTAGATTAAAATATCATCAAAGAAGATCAACATGAATTTTCTCAAATAAGTACCAAATAAGTTATTCATCAGGGCCTAAAAATTTGCAAGTGCATTGGTTAAATCAAAGGACATCACTTTGAATTCAAAATGGTCATGATGAGTTCGAAAGGTTGTCTTAGGGATATCTTTCGTTGTAATCTTTATTTGCCAATAGCCTGACCTCAAATCTAATTTATAGAAGTAAGTTGCCCTGGTCAATTTGTCTAATAGATCTTCTACCACAAGAATAGGAAATTTGTTATTCACTGTTATGGCATTAAACTTCCTGTAGACAATACACATTCTCCAACTCTCATCTTTCTTCTTGACCAGCAAACAAGGTGAGGCAAACGAACTCTAGCTAGTCTTAATAACAGAAGAAGATAACATTACAACAACTAGTTTTCAATCTCAATTTTCTGATGAAATGACATTAGATAAGGTCTAATGTTAACTGCTTCAGCATCAGGTTTCAGGATAACAGAATGATCATGTTTTCTCTAAGGTGGTAGGCCAATAGGTTCCTTAAAGACCATTTGATATTCTTGTAATACTTTTTGAATTCCTATAGGAATAAATATCTCACAAATAGCACTTTCCAACATACAAATTTAATCACAAAGATCTACATCATTCTCCACCAATTTTTGCATCTTACTGCCTGATATCAATTTAACCATAGGAGTAATTTGTCCACCCTTCAGTGTAATCTCTTGACATGCACTCTGAAAGGTAAGAGTCATGTTTAAAATCCATCCACATAGGGCTATATTTCTTTAGCCAATCTACACCAAGAATTATGTCATTACCCCTTAGAGAAACACAAAAATCATGCTCAAATTGAAATCCGTGCATTCCCACCTTAGTTGTCTGCTTTTAGCTGTGATGTACAACTTTTCACTATTTTCCATAGTGATTGCTAATGGGTTCGTTTGCTCCAATTCAATACCCTCATTAGACCATCTATCAGTAATGAAACTATGGGTGGTTGATAACCCCATAAAAAGGCTATAATTTGTGTTTTTTACCTAGTTTATTGATTATTCAAAGGTATCGTTGTAGTATAGTGGTAAGTATTCTCGACTATCACGCGGGTGACCCGGGATCTATCCCTGACAACAGCGTCAAAAACTTGTTGTGTTTGTGGGTGTACTAAATTTGATACGCAAATATGTGCAAGTATACACAATCGAATAAGCAATAAAGTGATGAGTAAATATTGTCTCTACAAGAATTGGAGGGAATTCAAGTTAAGATTATTCACGTAAAATATTGACAAATTAATTAAAGATAGTATAAACAATTGATTGGGTGTTGTAACAAGTCTAAATTAAGTAATTGTTGTGGCAAACAATGAATAGGAAAATGTTGTAGCAGGAGAATGTAAATTGGGAAATGATGCAGAAACAAGACCACGATATAACCTCACACTACGAAAACTATCAATAAGACTAAACGGCTAGGTTTATCTTGGAATCCTATGTCTTTCCTTTAATAAATGTCAACAATTTCCAGCCCACACAATGCTTGACAGAGTTTTCTAAGTTGTTTCTAAACTATCTCTAGTAAGAAACCTGACAGAAAAATGCTTAAGTAATACCTCTTAGCATAAACCCTAACAAGATATTATCGTTTAAGCTTCACTCCTTTTAGTCATTGAAACTTATTCCTTATCTCTAAGGCAAGTTAGGGATTTACTTAACAGATCTACCCCATTGTTCATGTAGATTTAAGCTTAACTCTCTCTCGAAATCAAGCATCAAACAAAGATAAAGGCTATCTCTTGAAAGCTCTTACATATCCAAGCAATAAAATAGTGAACAAAGCATGAAGGTAAATTGAAAATTTCTATTACATTCATCAAAAGGAAAATGTAGTCATCCAAAGTAAACCCAAGCCAACTTAAGATAATTCATGGCTGGGTAACAAGCATCCATAATCATTTGTTTAATATAACCCATTTCAGAAATAAATAGAGGAAATAAAAGTAACAAAAGGAAGGAATAAGACTCCCAAGCCGAGAGCTACAGTGGACACTGTTAGTCGCCCTAAGCGCTGCTATTTCTCTCAAAGTCCAACAAGCTTTATTCCCTTGAAGCTCTAACAATGGAGGTCACCTTGATGGAGAAGAGAAGGTTGAAGAGTGGTTGTCTCTTCTTTTTCTCTTTCTTATCTCATGCACTCTCCCCCTCTCTTCATAAATGTGGTGTCCATTTTTTATATAGTGGGGACTTCTAGGGTTTTGTGCCCTCATTTTTAATGTTGCCCTAAGGGAATATACCCTTCACGTGTGATGTCAGCTGGCAGGTGTCATATGTGGGCTACCAAATTGAAATATCATCTACTTTTGTGTTCTAGTGCACCAAAAAATGTTGTCCCTTATACTACAACATAATCGTCCTTTCTCATAAGTTTCCTTAAGCATATCACCACAACAAAGCAAACTTTCCTCAAGCAGCATCAATTTCAGAAAAATAAAAGCCAAGTCAACAAAACACCACCAATTGTGAATGAATGTATTAAATGTAACTATATGCAATGAGATGAACTTTTGAACAACTAATAACCTAGGTAAAAAGGCATGAATTATAGCCTTTTCACGGGGTTATCAGTGTTACCACTATTCAATGATTTACCCTTGATACAGCCCTAAATACGCAAGGTATTATGACTTATTTGACTAGTTAAAGCATTAACTAATATCTCATAATCAGGTTCAACCTAAGGAATATCGCCTTGAATAATTTGTTCCTCATTAGAAGCGACTAACTATTCTTGATTATCGAGGTCTTCCATAAAGTTCAGCTGCTTAAGTTTGCATTGATGATCCAGGGAGAATTTATCGCCACATCGATAACACAAAGTATTTCATCTTAAAAATTCCAGTAAAGACTATTTAGGCTTGGTGTAGCTTGAGGTGTTCTCCTAGAAGGAAGTTGCACTGGCATAGGAATAGTCCTGGAATTAAAATTTTGATTAGGAAAACTGGTTGTGAGAGAATATTTAAACTTTCTATTTTCAACTTCACATGTGAGCTCATACAGCTTAGCTAATCAAAATACGGCATCTACAAATATAGGAGCATGTGCCTTAACTTTTTGTTTAATCTCATCCTTTAATCCACTCAAGAAGCTCGAAACAAAATACCTTTCCTCCAGAAAAAGGCTATATTGCAATATAAAAGATCTGAGCTCTTCAGACTTATCTTGATACTCATCAACCGAACCCTTTGGGTTAATATATTAAAATCATCGATAGCATCATTATAGTTTCGCTATAAAAACAGATGGCAAATGTTTGCAGCAAATTCATGCCAAAAAACTATATGTTTTTTCAAAATGTATCCATCGAACCAAGTAGCAACCTTGCCAATTAGATATATTACATCTATTTCTAATTTTTGATCTTCAGAAACACCAAAAATTAAAAAATATCGATGGCATTTACCCAAACATTCCCTATGATTCTCACCATTAAACGTGGGTAGTTCAATCTTAGGTCTAGGAGAAAAAAGTTCAGTGGATTGATTCAATGTAGTTATGTCATTCTGCTTAAAGTCAATCACCAAATCACTATGACTAACTTCTCTCACAGTATTTCCCTATTTACTTTGTTGATTATCTTGAAATAATAATGGTTTAGAAGCCAATAGCCGCAGTTCATTAGGATTAAAAGAGTATTTCTCATGTTCAATAAGCACAGTGACTTAAGTTGGTTTCTTACCTTCACTCTTAGTAAAGGCTCTTTCTTCCACCTTCTTACTGCTCTTAGGTGTTAACTGCTCCACATCTTCACCACTCTTGGCCATCAACGCCAAGATTCGTTGGAGATAGCCACGAGTTTAAGCAGAACTATCCTCCAAATCAGTAAAACGTTCTTCCCAACAAGCATTTTGTGCTTCCTACCACTTTGGAATCACCTCCTCTATAGATTCAACGGGTGAAGGACATGTATCGATTGGGTTTGTTTCCCCCATCTTCTAAGTTTTCTTTTGGTTCCCCAGCTTTAAAAAAAATCTTACTTATGGATCAAAAAACTTGCACTGATTAACAATTTGTCACGAACGACTTGTAGATTCAAGAAAGTGTTTGAGAAATTAGAGAGAAAAGAGGTTTGAAGGAAAAGGAATTCATTATTTCATTCATAAAATTCTCATTTGTCTGTTATAGTGCATATATAGTTTGGATATTTTGTACCGATTGTATTATTTATTTGAAAGTTTGACGTCCTTGATAACTGAACCGTTGCTGCTGCTTGTAGATGTCATCTGGCTCATGGGTCATTAAATCCTACACAGCCCACACCATGTTCTTTTGATCCATGACATAGCCCACATGATCTTTTGGGTCCCTCTATAACAACCACGTGCCTGACCGCTTCTCATTCAGTCTCAATTCCCAGTTCTTCAATCGAATCCCCCGTTCTAAACTTGAAATCCCTAATTCCTCTCCTTGTGTTGTGACAAACGCAAATTCAACTGCCAATCAACGACAAATGCGGCAGCGTATGATTAGAATGATAGCAGGGATTACATTAACGACAATGATTATGATCGGAAAGGCGACAACGGAGGTTAAGGTTAATATTTGAGGATTTTAGAAAATTTTATAATTTAAGAGAATTTAATTTTTTATAAATATAATAATTTTTTAAAGAAAATAAATTTCAAAATATCATATTATAACATATGTGATAAATTAACATCATTAACGGAAAATTTAACATTTAAAATAATATTGGTAAACCTATTTTCAAGAGTACTTGCACAATATTGAAATGGGCTCTGCCCTGATCTGTAATTGATGATTGGATCGAAAAAATAGCAATAAATTAGCAATATTGAAAGGGCCTTGATCGTTCTCTTACCATCTCCAAGACTAGATTTGTTAGCAAGGCAGCAATGGCGGTTTACCCGATTATCCTTCCCTCCATTTTCACCTGTTTCTTCTTCTTTTTCTTCTCTCTCGCGTCCCAAGATCAACTAAATGATGACAACCGCAATCTCTTGATCCGTGAACTGGATGACGCCAAGCTAGACCTCTCTCGTTTGGGTAAAATTCGCTTTCAATTTCTTTTCTAAATACTAGCTTAGAAACAAATACAAACATTAATCTTCACTCCTTCATGCTTGTAAACATGATTGCAGAATCTGTTATCGATGAAACAATTGAAAGGATCGATGCTAAAACCCTTATTCTCAAAGAACGCGAGAAGCTTCTCGAGGACATGGAAAACAAGATCGCTTATCTTCAGTCTGTTCTGTCCAGTCTTAAGGTTCAATTCTTTCTCAAGAAGCTTTGGTTTTATTAGTTTATAAGTGCAGTATAATTGCAAGTAGATATAATACACGTCTGAATAACTATCACTAGAATTAAGCATTACAAAGTATGTAGGCTAGAATAAATCTAGAAGAGCTGTGATAGACTTAAATCAGAATAAATCTGGATTGATAACCGTATTTACGATCCTGAAATGGGGATCTCAAAAGTTCCCAGATTGCATGTCTTTCCCCAATTGATGTCTAGAAAAGGGAAATGAGTAATTTGAAAATAGAAGATTGAATTGTACAGTGTACTGAGCTAGGGGTTATTCAGTTTGGACATTGCAAGTTGAAATTTTATTTTACATATAATTGCAGGATGAGTCATTACTTGCTGATGAAAGGCTTAAGGCTTTACAAAAGGAGGTTCGCTTTAAATGGCTTGTTATAAATATAATCTCTATTCCATTTGCTTCTCCTATTGGATTCCTTGCCTGATGTTATTGATGATTGGTAATAAATGCTTGGTTTATTTGCCATAAGCAACTGACGTGAGTTGTAGGCTTCATGCTCCTAGGTACGTTTGCTTTGGGATGTTTCGAGAAATAACAACTTTGAACTTCATGTTTTGGAATTGAAAGCACAAGACGCTGAGGATAGGCTCAAAGTTGTTACCTCAAAAGTTGAGAAGGTTGGCATTTTACTTTCACCGATTTCATTGCCGTGTAGACTGTCTGCTTTTGAATAATGAAGACGACTTCTTCTTTATCACTTCCAAGTTTGTTTGACATTGTGACCATCTAATACTCTGAATTACTGAGCATTTCTATGTATTAAAACCTTTATAAATTTTAAAAATCAAATTCATTGATAACAGAAAAAATGCATTAAAACCCATCTTATTGTTGTTCCAATTTTATGATATGCCCCTCGCCGGGGGGTGTTGGGTTCTGGTTGCCTTTAAGATGTATATCTTTAAACAGAAAGTTGTTTCTTTTCTCCAGATATTCTTATTAATTTGTTAATGGAAATGACCATTCTTGTCAGAACTCAATAGCAGCTAATTTGTCTTTCCTTGATTGTTGTGTAGAAGACTTGAAAATATTTATTTTATTTTGATTTTGTTATCTCTTGATATGCTTGATCTTGAAATTATTTTGTATTTTCCTCACTTTGATTTTCTTTCCCTTGCTTTTAGACAGCAGAAGTTGTTACAGAACAATGGATTCAGATTCAACATCTTGAGCAAGCACATCAAATTGCACAAGTATTGTTTTCCTTGGATGCTAGTGATATCAGTTATATGTTAATTCGTAAGGAAATTTAAAAGAAGGGAAAATAAAGTCCTGCCATTATATTAAATATTTTAATTTGCATCATTGTTTTTTGCTGTACAGATTAGGGCATTGCAATATCAAAGGAAAAGGTATATGAGATGCACATTCTTGAAGGTAATATATTAAGCTGACATATTCTTCCGGACACTTTTTATTCCTGTCTTGAGACATTTGATATTTTTTTTTAGTAAAACTATTTTTTCTATCAAAGCATTATGAACAACTATACTGTCGACAGTTACTTCTAATTAAAAGAAATGATATTCCTCTGCATGCTTATCTTTCATGCGTGTCTTATTCAAATCTAATCTTTATGCAAATGTAGTTCATTAGCGACCTTTCTGAAATACATCTTCCAAAGATGTTTGGGGCATTGGAACATTATTCATTTGGACTAGGGTCTACCATGAAATATTACATGTCTCAAGCTCTTCCACAATTGAGAAGACTTTACTCAGCAACTAAAAAGTATCACCATGAGGTATGTTTAACTTTGCAATGGGATTTTGTAGGATTGATGTATCTGAAAAATAATCATGTCACTCTTGAAGGTCTTTACATGTGAACTTCATAGTATACATTGTGAAAGTTTCCAACAATAAAAGATGCTCCATGGAAAGACCACTATTGCATGTGGCTCTGTGTGAACTCCAAGGCATGATTCTTTCTATTAAACCAGTTTTTACTCTTAAACATGTTGAATCTATGGAAACTTTTGGCCTCTTCCAACCATTGATGTGTGTTGCTCGGTTTTGCAAACAAGATTGTCAATAATCACGATTCAATCAGCCAAATTTTTTTTTTTCAAAATTAGTACAAGAACCTTGATGACTTAGATCATGAACTTTTGTTGGCTTTATATTAAAGTCCTGCGTAATGTTGCCTCAAACAATTTCAGCTATGTGCCGAAATTAATTTCCAAATCCCCGAGATAATTTGTTAGAAAGGGTCAACTGTCTTTCACATCCAATTTGAATCATCTGTCAACCATCTCTTTGCATGTATTCTAACTTGAATTCTGCATTCTTGTGTAAGTGATAACAGATTAGTTTTCGTCACCGAAGCACAGAATTTGGTTTGCTGTACGGTTTAAGGATTTAGATTTACTGGCAATTTGTATATCATCAATTTATGTATTCCTTGTGCTTGTTGCAAATTTATGGGGAAAATGATAGAAACAGGTTCAACTTTACAAGTTAATATGCATCAATATTGCCCAAGTCCAAAGATACACGCGCACATGCACACTCACGCGCACACGCACATACCTTCACTGGGAACCTTTGCCTTTGGAATAAACAAATGTCTTCATTCTTGTCTGTTTCTTGGCAGCTGCAAGGTTTCATCAAACAAGAAATGCGAAGAAACGAATTCACTGCAACCTTTGCCAACGATGAACTTGTATTCTTTCTGGTATGTTCTTGCATATCTACTGTCTTATTCTGGACCTGGGATCTTAAATTGCTCGTGTAATTCATTTTGGTGGGAATTTCAGGCATCTGCTTTGATTACCTTCCCTGTACTGAGTGCTTGGATGGCGCTGTCATCACGGCAAAACTAGATCGAGGAAATCTTCCATTCAATAGTAGTGGCTAACCCTGAAATTGTGAAAATCATCCCAGCTTGTTGCCAGTTTATGTTCTCTACTGTCATTTGGAATTTAGGATCAGGTTTTGCAACTAATAGGTGAAAGATTAGTCGGCAGATGCACACCCTCCCTTACCGGGTTGGTGTATAATACTCGTATCAACGGTTGCCAACGACATGAATTGGGTTCCGGATTAATACATTTCGATATCTAAGATTTTTTATTTATTTAATTAATCGATATCTGAGATAAATCCTTTTGAATTTGGACCCTGCGAGTATTTGATTTTGGTTTTATGCATCATCATAACAGTTAGAGACTACTGCAAAGTAATGATACCAACTGATGAACTATATGAGCAGATGTTTGGCTGGAATGAAGAAGATCAAATCATTTCAGCATGCATGCGTCGCCTGTCGGTAATTATCTTTGGTTGTGACAATTATCATAAAGGGGGCCGTACCGAATTATTCTCATAATTATTATCCTGTGTTCTTTTAGCCCCTTATATTGGACCACTGGCTTCTACCCTCTTCATCCGAAGTATGGTATATTTAGTTTCCAAACTGTATAAATTTATATATTATATAAAAGATAAAGAAAATAACATATTAAAAACGAGTTGAGCCTTGATTCTTGAATGATGGAACTCGAGCATTCAATTTAAAACTCGAACGTGATTAATCCATTATTCAATTCTATATGATCCATCCCCATCTCTCTTATTAGAAAACTCTCTTGATACTGAAACATCCTTGTCTCATTGGTCGCATGGTGTTTTCATGTATGCTACCTGTATTTAGGGTAAAGTATATTGAAGGTCGATCTTTTAAATTATTGAACTTTCAAAAATTATAAAATGATCATTAAATCTATCAAAATTGTACACTTATTATAACATTGCTATGATTATTTGTATTTTTTTTAAAGTTTCAATAACTAGAATGATTATTTGAGTATATTAAGTAACGTTTAGTATGCTTACCCCAATATTTATCGTATTACAAAGAATCTAAATCGTAGCATTTTGACCTTTGTAGAGGCTAAGCAACCTAAGCTCACCCACCTTTTTATTACAACAACTCTAATTTTAAATGTTGGTATAGGTGATGGGGGATGCCTCATTTACACAGAACCCAACTAATAACTTTGAATTTATTTGATTTTCAACTACTTTCACCCATGAAGTTTCACTTGATAGCCTACCAAACCCCAACAACACCGGCAGAAAATATGCTTTGTGAATTGGGAGTTTAGTTGGAATTTCCAGGCAGCTACCTTGGACTTTCTTCACCTCAATTTTAGGACCATTTTCGCATTCACTTTAATTCCAGACGTTTCATGGTGTTTGGTTTTAGTTGAGATTTCTTGTCTAATCCTTAGCTTGTTGCCTTGAATTTTTACCTTTTATTTTACTACACTAATCGCTTTGGGGGCTTTTTTTGTAGGGTTTTTTTAGTTGGTATGTGATATGAAGTGTCCTCAAACAATGGTAGAGATTCGAACTTTGATATTGTGAATGAAAAAATTACATGAAAAGAAATATTTTTAAAATAAATATTTGTAAAATCTAATCTAAATTAATATATCAATAATAAATCAGATATCAATGATTATATTAGGCAAAAATAGATACGAGTTTGATAGCGAATGCCAGCTCCGGTGATTACATGCTTTTTATGGCTGAATGCTCGTTTACCGAAAATCACGCTACTAAACTTCACTTAATCAAAGGGTAGAAGGTTCCTTTGTTACTGAGGCAATATTTATTAATAATAACTCTTATTTATCATTAAAAAAAAGTTGATGCTAAAAAGAAAAGGGGGGAAATAGTAAAATACATATTTTTCCCTTTAATTTTGAATTTTAATATATTTACATTGAATTAAAAGACTACATGTCGGCTAAGATGAACTTAAAATATTATATAAAAATTACGAGAATACAAACTTCTAAAATTTTAACAGCGTGAAATTAAATCAACAATAAAAATATCTAAATTATATAAGATTTTAAATTTTAAAAAGAATATAAACGCACTCGGTACCCTATCGATTTTATTTGATCTAACCCTAAAAATGTGAAGTGTATGTATATTCATTTTGTCGTCCAAGAAACGTCAAAGTGTCTTAATCGAGATCTATCTTACACTAGACTTTAAGTCTTCGTTAACTCCAACCTTCCCACTTGCCTAGTTTAGGGTTTTGATTTCTTTATTGGTTTAGTCATTGTTGCTTGATTTTTCAACGCTTGGTGAATCACAGAGGTGACTCAAAATCGTTATGGACGGAAGTTTCTTTTCCTTTTATAACCCTTTTCACTTTTTCTATTTCTTTTCTTTAAGCGTCCTCAAATTTTCTAAAAGATCAATTGCATCCATAATTTTTTCCTACTTAATTGAACCCTCAAAAAGGAAAAATTAAATCAATTAAACTTTCTAATCAAGAAATTGAATCAATTAAATCTTTTCATCAATTTTGAATCTTAATAAATAATAAATTTATTAAAATATCAATTAACAATATCAACTACTGATTGATAAAAAAATTGTTAGATTCAACGATGAATATTGATTAAAGAGGTGAATTAATGAAATTTTGAAATATGAAGACTTAATTGAGTGTAAAAGAAATTTAAAGACTTAATTGAGTTTTTCAAAAAGGTTTACACCTCCTTACACCTAAGTTTTTTTTTTTTAAAAAAATGATGCATTTGGTTTTGGCAGCAGTTAGAGGCTCTTTAAATTGTATTAAAAACATTTGGTAATCAAAATTGAATTACAATTAAAGAATATGGATGGATGAAACCATATCTAAGCTGCCCTCATTCATGATGTTGTTGCAAATCTTGCACTCTAACGATGCAAATGAGAATGAAGCTCTATTTTTATGCATATGTAAGTAACATTATATATTCAGTTTCTTACGTTGTAAATGAATAAAACTAGATTGAAAGAATTCTTTTATATTGTCTCTACCCAATTAAATTTATTATTTATTGATTTTTTAACGTCAAAATTTTTAAACTTTGACCATGATTATTTTAAATAATTTAAAGAATTAAATTTTATAAAATATATATTTCAAAACTACAAGATTGAATGTTTGTAAAATATCTTTTTTCATATTTTATTAACAATATATTTTAAATAATAATGAGACAAAGTTGAAAAAAAATGACCAACAAAAGTCAATAAGGGATAATTTAAGTGGGACGGAAATTATAATAAATATCTACAATATTTAATATAGATTGATTAATCAATAAATTAAATACCTAAACATTTTTTATATTAAAGAATCAACAATATTTAATGATCAACAAATTCATACGAAATGAATAATGTATAATTAAACACCAAACTACCTCTATAATTAAAGATCGATTGTTATTTCTAAAGGTCATTTGTTTGAGCATTAATAATTACAGAGTACCTAAACATTTACCCTTAAGGGTGCGTTTGGTTCACGGAATATAAGATTACCAGTGGGAATGTAAGATTACCAAGGAATAGCATTACTGGGAATGTTGTATTTTGTGTTTGGTTGGCTTAGCAGGAATGTAAGATTACCGTGTTTGGTTAAAGGAATAAAAGATTATTGGAATGTATATTTGACCAAATTGTCCTAATTATATATTTGTGTAATATTTACAAGTTGGAAAATATTTATATATTTTCTTTAAAAAAATTAAATTCATAATATTTATATATTTTTTACAAAATTAAAAATAAAAAAAAATTAATGAAAGGGTAAAATTTTATTTTAACCCTTGAACTTTATATAAAATTTTAATTATAGATTTTTTTTTGTAAATCTAAAATAATTTAAGGATAAATTTGTAATTTAACCTTCGTAAAAATTTTATTATTCGATGACAGAATAAATATATTTTTGAAAAAAAATAAAAATTTAAGGGCATTTTAGTCCAAAACGCCGGTAATCCAACAATACCTAAGGAAAGAGAGGTAATGACATTCCCAGTAATATACCCAAAAAAATCCACTATTGGTAATCTTACATTACCGGGAATAGGATTCCCGGGCTAACCAAACGGGGGAATGTGGATTCCATTCCCATGGGAATCCCACATTCCCCCATCCAAACACCCCCTAAATGGTTAAATATACACGATCACTTATAATCACGCTAGATTAATAAAAGCAACCATTGTTGAACGCATAAAGTAGGATAGTGAGCGTAGAGACCATTTAGAGAAGCACATGGAGAGAGCAGCAAAATGTCATTGTTCAATGTCCCACCAATTTCTCCTTAATTTTCGCATCCTCACCCGCCGTTCCATTTCCTCTAAAATTCCTAACCTATAGCTACCCTCTGTTCACAATTTCCTTTTATTTTTCGATGATTTACTGTGTATAATTTTATAAATTATGAATTATATGATAATATAGTATTTGTTTATTAAAATAAACATTCAGTTTCATTTTTAATAATATATTATTATTTAATTTTTTTATACATTATCTGTACATCGAATTTAAATCTTATAACTATTCAACTTAGTGAGAATAACCGAAGAAGGAGAAAAGGAAAAACGGTTTTGAAATGGGGGTTATATACAGATGGTTCATTTTGCGATTAAAACATGATTTTATGATCACCAAAGAGGGTTGGTTCAAGTGGTAAGCAACTTGATATTGTTTAAGCAATGTCTCCGGTTCGAGTCCTTATGTATGCAGAAAATCTCTGTTGGGAGGCTCACCCACCAAAATTAGGTGTACGACCCGGGTCGATCTAGATTAGTCAAGGTGAAACCTTCGAATTGGAGGGAACCAAAAAAAACAAACAAACATGATTTTATGATCAATCTTAGGGTCTAGTTTCAATATTTAATCTGGTCTAATCTGATTTATATACTTTTGTAACGTCTTTAATTACTCTACATAAATAAAACATGGATTATTTCAATTAAAGGAAAAGTATATAAATGATCTTACGATTATATGATGTTGTTTTATTGAGTCATTTGACTATCAAAAGTTATAAAATGATCCATCAACTCTAAGTTGTTGTTTTTGTTGTGTCCCTGACTATTAAAAATTGACATAGATCTTTTATTAATTTAGGGTAATTTATAAGTTGTGGTATACGTTTTAAAGACTTTTAATCATTTGACAATGAATGCTCAATACCCTGCTCGAACCCATGACCTCTAAAGAAACAAGCATTAACCACTGAAGCAACTTGGTTCGTGCTAACATGAATCTTTTTATTATAGATGTAATGTTTAGAGTAGTTATACCATACATTCTCAAATTATAACTATTATTCTAACTTGGTCTTGAAATTTTTAAATATTTTAAATTCATCCTTAAATTATGATTTTTATTTTATATTAGTCTCCAAGCTTTTGAATGATTTTGGGGATGTTATTGGAGTGTGCAAAAGTTCGGGGACCAATTTGGAATGCGAGTTCTAATTTTTAGATGAATTTGGAATATTCAAAAGTTTGAGGACTATTTTAAAATGAGAGACAAAATTGAAGATGAAATTAGAATATTAAGAATTGAAGGTTCAATTTAAAATGAGAATCATAGTTTGAAGATATATATACAATTAACTCTAATATTTATAAAAAAAAAATCGCATTATTATTTTATTTGAAATAATTAATAATATTACATATTTAAACTATTTAATAATGCTATAGAAACAAAAGACTCAATTATATTAAATTATAGGGATTAAATCTAGAATTTAAGTATAATAGATATTAAATTGTGCACCAAACAGAATTCAAATGGCTATTAATATATTGCAATAATGTGAACTTTTAGCTTTTGCTTAGAAGATACGAAATACTCAATAGTTTTATATGCAAATTACATGATCACACAGTACTAGTGATTTCAAGTAATGGATGTCACACGTAGGGGTGTAAAAAACTCACTCGACCTGTAAAACCGACTCGAGTTAAAATTGTTTTTGACATGCGCTGTGATAATCCGAAACCGACTTGAGTCGGAACTGGTGTTGACCTGAACCCGAGTTGGACCTGGAAATTGTGGATCTAAACCCGACCTGCATCCGACCTGAAAAACAACATGAACCCGAATTTAACCGAAAATATGATACCCGAACCCGAGAGTGACCTGGTAAATAACTGATATTACCCGATCTGTTTTCAACCTGACATGTTATGAACCTGACCTGTAATTGACTCAACTTGTAAATGATATGACACGTTGTTAAAGTAATTTGATATTATCCTGACTTATAAATAATAAGTTACAATTAATATAATTATGTTATTTTAAATTTATAATAAACTTATGATAACTAAATTTAGTTTTTATATTAATTACAATTCTTTATATTTTTTATAATTCTTACATTATAATTTGAATATTATAAATTTGATTTTTATATTAATTCAAATTCTTTATATTATTTATAATTCTTATTTTATAAATTTTATTTATAATCACTAAATTAAATTTAAATATTTTCTTATTGAACATGATTTTATTAAATTATATAAATTTAGTTAAAATATTCATAAATCTAATTTACTTTTAATGTGAAAATTGACTAATAATTTAAGTATAACTTAACTTGAAATTTAAAATATAAAGATATTAGTTGAAATGATGAACTTATTAAAGATTTGAAACTTGAATAACATTACAAATACTAAAACAAAAAATTTATAAATGAAGTTAATTTTATTACACTTACAAACACTAAAATTACAATAAAATCAACTAAAAAAATAAATTTATGTTTGAATAAATGCTCTCAGATCTTATAGTTAAAGTTCTTATAGTGAAGGTTTTACAAGGTTAAAAGCCTAACTATACTACCAGAAATAACATCATCGAGCCTTTATACCTAAATGATGTTAACATGTTTAATTATAGGCAACTTTCTAATTTTAAAAGTCAAAATGTCAACAACATAATTCCACATGAGTAACTATTTAGATAAGAATTTATAAGGTTCAAAAATTGATTTAAGTCAGACCAACAACAATAATTTACAGGGCATTAGTGAGTAATAGATAGTAGCAACCGGCAAGCATCAATGTACCAATTCAACAAGCATCATTGCATCAATTCAGCAAGCATCATTGTAATACGAATACGAATATGAATAAAATATAGATACAGATACAGATATAGATACAGATACAAATACAAATATCAATATAAATATAAACTCTAAACCCTTAATCATATTACTATATATATATATATATAAACTATATAATTTATACAATATATATTATTTATAATTATACATAATATATAAATATAAATTGTATAGTTTATATACAATATCAATATAAATATAAACCCTAAACCCTAAAATATATTACTATATATATATATACTCTATAATTTATACAATATATATTATTTATAATTATACATAATATATAAATATAAATTGTATAGTTTATATACAATATCAATATCAATATCAATATCAATATAAACCCTAAACCTTGAACCTTGAACCATATTACTATATATATATATATACTCTATAATTTATACAATATATATTATTTATAATTATACATAATATATAAATATAAATTGTATAGTTTATATATAATTCATATATAATTTATATATAAACTATGTAGTTTCTATATAGTATATATAGTTTATATATATAATATATAGTATATAAATATAAACTATAGTATATATATATAGGTCATATGTAAACTATATAGTATATAAATATCAACTATAGTATATATATATATATATATAGGTCATATGTAAACTATATAGTTTATATATATATAGTTCATATGTAAACTATAGTTAGTATATAAACTATATAGTTTATATGTAAAATATAGTTCATATATAAATATCAACTTTATTATATATATAGTTCATATGTAAACTATAGTTTATATATAATATATAAATATAAACTATAGTTTATATAATAGTATATAAATAGTATATAAATATAAATTATAGTATGTAGTTTATATAAATATAAATATACACCCTAAATCCTAGTACTTAAACCTGAATATTTAAACCCTAAACCCTAAACCATATATATATATATATATATATATATATATATATATATATATATATATATATATATATATATATATATATATAAACTATATAGTTTATATTAATAAACTATATAATTTATACAATATATTATTTATAATTATATATATATAAATATAATTGTATAGTTTATATATAATTCATATATAATTTATATAAACTATGTAGGTTCTATATAGTTCAATAGTTCATATATAAACTATATAGTATTATAGTTTATACATGGTATATATAGTTTATACATAATATATATATAAACTATATAGTTTATATATATAATACATATACTTTATATATAAACTATATAGTTTATATATATATATATATATTAGTTATTTTAATGTTTTTCTCAACTTTTAAAATGAATGCAATTTAGTCCATTTTACAATATTTTTCATATTTGATCCCTTTTGTGTTGTTTAATTTATTTAAATTTTTATTTGTAATTTCATATTTGTTCAATTTAGTCATCTACATTTTATTTGCATATGAAATTAACCCATACTTATTACTTATTTCTATTTATTATTTGGCCCATAACTTTTTAAATGAGTATAATTTAGTATATTTTTGTATTAATTTCAACCTCAAAATTTAAAATTATTTTGATTTGATCCCTTTTGTGTTGTTTAGTTTATTTAAATCTTATAACTATTCAACTTAGTGAGAATAACCGAAGAAGGAGAAAAGGAAAACGGTTTTGAAATGGGGTTATATACAAATGGTTCATTTTGCGATTAAAACATGATTTTATGATCACCAAAGAGGGTTGGTTCAAGTGGTAAGCAACTTGATATTATTTAAGCAATGTCTCCGGTTCGAGTCCTTATGTATGCAGAAAATCTCTGTTGGGAGGCTCACCCACCAAAGTTAGGTGTACGACCCGGGTCGATCCAGATTAGTCAAGGTGAAACCTTCAAATTGGAGGGAACCAAAAAAACAAACAAACATGATTTTATGATCAATCTTAGGGTCTAGTTTCAATATTTAATCTGGTCTAATCTGATTTATATACTTTTGTAACGTCTTTAATTACTCTACATAAATAAAACATGGATTATTTCAATTAAAGGAAAAGTATATAAATGATCTTACGATTATATGATGTTGTTTTATTGAGTCATTTGACTATCAAAAGTTATAAAATGATCCATCAACTCTAAGTTGTTGTTTTTGTTGTGTCCCTGACTATTAAAAATTGACATAGATCTTTTATTAATTTAGGGTAATTTATAAGTTGTGGTATATGTTTTAAAGACTTTTAATCATTTGACAATGAATGCTCAAATACCCTGCATTCGCTTGTGTTCGAACCCATGACCTCTAGAAGTAACAAGCATTCATTTAACCACTGAAGCAACTTGGTTCGTGCTAACATGAATCTTTTTATTATAGATGTAATGTTTAGAGTAGTTATACCATACATTCTCAAATTATAACTATTATTCTAACTTGGTCTTGAAATTTTTAAATATTTTAAATTCATCCTTAAATTATGATTTTTATTTTATATTAGTCTCCAAGCTTTTGAATGATTTTGGGGATGTTATTGGAGTGTGCAAAAGTTCGGGGACCAATTTGGAATGCGAGTTCTAATTTTTAGATGAATTTGGAATATTCAAAAGTTTGAGGACTATTTTAAAATGAGAGACAAAATTTGAAGATGAAATTAGAATATTAAGAATTGAAGGTTCAATTTAAAATGAGAATCATAGTTTGAAGATATATATACAATTAACTCTAATATTTATAAAAAAAATTCGCATTATTATTTTATTTGAAATAATTAATAATATTACATATTTAAACTATTTAATGATGCTATAGAAACAAAAGACTCAAT
Organism: Hibiscus syriacus; assembly: GCF_006381635.1. Lineage (NCBI taxonomy): Eukaryota > Viridiplantae > Streptophyta > Magnoliopsida > Malvales > Malvaceae > Hibiscus > Hibiscus syriacus. Next base: position 99,164 of record NW_024062588.1, read on the forward strand.
TATATTAAATTATAGGGATTAAATCTAGAATTTAAGTATAATAGATATTAAATTGTGCACCAAACAGAATTCAAATGGCTATTAATATATTGCAATAATGTGAACTTTTAGCTTTTGCTTAGAAGATACGAAATACTCAAAAGTTTTATATGCAAATTACATGATCACACAGTACTAGTGATTTCAAGTAATGGATGTCACACGTAGGGGTGTAAAAAACTCACTCCACCTGTAAAACCGACTCGAGTTAAAATTGTTTTTGACATGCGCTGTGATGATCCGAAACCGACTTGAGTCGGAACTGGTGTTGACCTGAACCCGAGTTGGACCTGGAAATTGTGGATCTGAACCCGACCTGCATCCGACCTGAAAAACGACCTGAACCCGAATTTAACCGGAAATATGATACCCGAACCCGAGAGTGACCTGGTAAATAACTGGTATTACCCGACCTGTTTTCAACCTGACATGTTATGAACCTGACCTGTAATTGACTCAACTTGTAAATGATATGACACGTTAAAGTAATTTGATATTATACTGACTTATAAGTAATAAGTTACAATTAATATAATTATGTTATTTTAAATTTATAATAAACTTATGATAACTAAATTTAGTTTTATATTAATTACAATTCTTTATATTTTTTATAATTCTTACATTATAATTTGAATATTATAAATTTGATTTTTATATTAATTCAAATTCTTTATATTATTTATAATTCTTATATTATAAATTTTATTTATAATCACTAAATTAAATTTAAATATTTTCTTATTGAACATGATTTTATTAAATTATATAAATTTAGTTAAAATATTCATAAATCTAATTTACTTTTAATGTGAAAATTGACTAATAATTTAAGTATAACTTAACTTGAAATTTAAAATAAAAAGATATTAGTTGAAATGATGAACTTATTAAAGATTTGAAACTTGAATAACATTACAAATACTAAAACAAAAAATTTATAAATGAAGTTAATTTTATTACACTTACAAACACTAAAATTACAATAAAATCAACTAAAAAAATAAATTTATGTTTGAATAAATGCTCTCAGATCTTATAGTTAAAGTTCTTATAGTGAAGGTTTTACAAGGTTAAAAGCCTAACTATACTACCAGAAATAACATCATCGAGCCTTTATACCTAAATGATGTTAACATGTTTAATTATAGGCAACTTTCTAATTTTAAAAGTCAAAATGTCACCAACATAATTCCACATGAGTAACTATTTAGATAAGAATTTATAAGGTTCAAAAATTGATTTAAGTCAGACCAACAACAATAATTTACAGGGCATTAGTGAGTAATAGATAGTAGCAACCGGCAAGCATCAATGTACCAATTCAACAAGCATCATTGCATCAATTCAGCAAGCATCATTGTAATACGAATACGAATAAAATACAGATGCAGATGCAGATACAGATATAGATACAGATACAAATACAAATATCAATATAAATATAAATATAAACTCTAAACCCTAAACCATATTACTATATATATATATATAAAAACTATATAATTTATACAATATATATTATTTATAATTATACATAATATATAAATATAAATTGTATAGTTTATATACAATATCAATATCAATATAAATATAAACCCTAAACCCTAAAATATATTTATATATATATATATATACTATATATTTATACAATATATATTATTATAATTATACATAATATATAAATATAAATTGTATAGTTTATACAATATCAATATCAATATCAATATAAACCCTAAACCTTGAACCATATACTATATATATATATATATATATATATATACTATATAATTTATACAATATATTATTTATAATTATACATAATATATAATATAAATTGTATAGTTTATATATAATTCATATATAATTTATATATAAACTATGTAGTTTCTATATAGTATATATAGTTTATATATATAATATATATATATATAAACTATAGTATATATATATAGGTCATATGTAAACTATATAGTATATAAATATCAACTATAGTATATATATATATATAGGTCATATGTAAACTATATAGTTTATATATATAGTTCATATGTAAACTATAGTTAGTATATAAACTATATAGTTTATATGTAAAATATAGTTCATATAAATATCAACTTTATTATATATATAGTTCATATGTAAACTATATTTTATATATAATATATAAATATTAACTATAGTTTATATAAACTATAGTTTATATAAATAGTATATAAATAGTATATAAATATAAATTATAGTATGTAGTTTATATAATATAAATATACACCCTAAATCCTAATACTTAAACCTGAATATTTAAACCCTAAACCCTAAACCATATATATATATATAAACTATATAGTTTATATTAATAAACTATATAATTTATACAATATATATTATTTATATTATATAATATATAAATATAAATTGTATAGTTTATATAATTCATATATAATTTATATATAAACTATGTAGGTTCTATATAGTTCAATAGTTCATATATAAACTATATAGTATTATAGTTTATACATGGTATATATAGTTTATACATAATATATATATAAACTATATAGTTTATATATATAATACATATACTTTATATATAAACTATATAGTTTATATATATATATATATATATATTAGTTATTTTAATGTTTTTCTCAACTTTTAAAATGAATGCAATTTAGTCCATTTTACAATATTTTTCATATTTGATCCCTTTTGTGTTGTTTAATTTATTTAAATTTTTATTTGTAATTTCATATTTGTTCAATTTAGTCATCTACTTTTTATTTGCATATGAAATTAACCCATACTTATTACTTATTTCTATTATTATTTGGCCATAACTTTTTAATGAGTATAATTTAGTATATTTTTGTATTAATTTCAACCTCAAAATTTAAAATTATTTCTATTTGATCCCTTTTGTGTTGTTTAGTTTATTTAAATTTTTATTTGTAATTTTATATTTGTTCAATTTAGTCCTACAAATTTTATTTGCATTTGAAATTGACACATACTTATTACTTATTTCTATTTTTAAATTGGCCATAACTTTTTAAATGGGTATAATTTAGTACTTTTTTGTATTAATTTCAACATCACAATTTAAAATTATTTCGATTTGATCCCATCAATGTGTGTGTTTAATTAATTTAAATTTTTATTTGTAATTTCATATTTGTTCAATTTAGTCCTCCAAATTTTATTTGCATATGAAATTGATCCAGACTTTTTACTTAATTCTATTTTTTTAATTGGCCCATAACTTTTTAAATGGGTATAATTTAGTACTTTTTTGTATTAATTTCAACATCACAATTTAAAATTATTCGATTTGATCCCTCATCAATGTGTGTTGTTTAATTTATTTAAATTTTTATTTGCAATTTCATATTTGTTCAATTTAATTCTTAATTTGTATTTTCATAAAATTGAACAATGATTATTATATTCTTAGTAATTTACTCTAAATCATATACAATTACAAATTGCAATTCAACGTTCGCGAAAGACGAAAATAATTAATCCAAAAATAAAAATTAACCCGATTTGAACTCAATCTGTATCTGATTTAGAAGAGAAGAACTTGCATCAGTATCTCAATTTCAATTCAAACATGGGTTTGATTCACACTCCATGTTCTGAGAAATATTTACCATCCGAAAAGCGGAAAAACGGAGTTTTTGTCTAAAGAAATGCGTTGAGAAAGGGTGGATGTATAGAACCTTTCAACGAGATAGTGCTTTTTCAACTCTCCTAAAACGGAATCTATTCCAAACATATATGCTATGGTTCCTTACTTCGACAGGGTACAAATATCTAAATTTGATATTTTTAGATACTTTTTCAGACCTTTTGTCGATACTAAGGGGGTGTTTGGTTCAAGGAATGTGGGATTCCCATGGGATGGGAATCCCACATTCCCATGTTTGGTTGGCTGGGAATCTCATTCCCGGTAATGTTTTATTACCAATAGTAAATTTTTTGGGGTATATTACTGGGAATGTCATTACCTCCATTCCCTTAGGTATTGTAACATTACCGGTGTTTTGGACTAAAATGCCCTTAAATTTTTATTTTTTTTCAAAAATATCCTTCTTCTGTCATTGAATAATAAAAATTCTACGAAGGTTAAATTACAAATTTATCCTTAAATTATTTTAGATTTACAAAAAAAGTCTATAATTAAAATTTTATATGAAGTTTAGGGGTTAATTTTTTTACCCTTTCATTAAACATTTTTATATTTTTAATTTGTAAAAAATTATATAAATATTATGAATTAATTTATTAAAGAAAATATATAAATATTTTACAATTTGTAATATTATACAATATATAATAAGGACATTTGGTCAAATATACATTCCAATAATCTTTTATTCCTTTGACCAAACACGGTAATCTTACATTCCTGCTAAACCAACCAAACACAAAATACAACATTCCCAGTAATCCTATTCCCTGGTAATCTTTTATTCCCACTGGTAATCTTACATTCCGTGAACCAAACGCACCCTAAGTAGCAGTCAAAAATTTGTATCCATTTTTCATGATATTATGCATGGATCAGATATATCATGGCGAATTCTTCAGAAAAAATTATGTCTTCCACAATGGAATCTGATAAGTGAGATTTCGAGTAAGTGTTTACATAATTTTCTTCTGTCCGAAGAAATGATTCATCGAAATAATGAGTCACCATTGATATCGACAAAGATTACAAGTTATTATCAATTATTAATTTATAATATTTGTTATTAGTATTAATTAATATAAATTAATAATATTTATATTAATATATTTCGATTTATAAATCTATATTTGTATATAAAAAAATCTATATTTCTATATAGAATTATTAAGTCTATATAGTATTATTAAGATATATAAGATTATTAATATATTATTAAGAATAATATAATAATATATTTTATTATTATATAATTCTTATAATATATATTATTTATATATTAATTTTATATATTAATTATTATTATATATTATTATTTAATTATTATTTAAATAATATTAAATAATAATTTAAGAGTCAGATGCTTCTTCTATTCTTTTCCTTGGCGCAGCTGGGCCATCTGGACTTGAACAAGAGACCTCGCCCGTGAAGTAAATCATCGCACCTATGGTCCAACCAATTGGGAGAGAATCAATAGATTCCTTTTCGGGAGCGATTCATCATTCCCGAACGCAACATACAACTCTCTGTTGTACTGCGCTCTATCCCGCGATGAAAGGAAACCAAACTAATGGACAAAGAAAGATTGAATGCGCCCCTCTTCCATATATGTACAAATAGAATAGCCTATTTATACAGAATGGTAAAGGGGCCCCTCTATGATCATCCATCATATAAATAAATAGAAAAATGAAGGGATATTTTAATCCTTACCAACTTGATCTTGTTGCCAGGGGGCTATTGAACGGCTGGAAAAGGCCCGGGCTCGCTTACGGAAAGTAGAAATAGAGGCGGATCAGTTTCGAGTGAATGGATACTCTGAGATAGAACGAGAAAAATTGAATTTGATTAATTCAACTTATAAGATTTGGAACAATTAGAAAATTACAAAATGAAACCATTTATTTGAACAACAAAGAGCGATTAATCAAGTCCGACAACGGGTTTTACAACAAGCTTTACAAGGAGCTCTAGGAACTCTGAATAGTTCTTTAAACAACGAGTTACATTTACGTACCATTAGCGCTAATATTGGCTTGTTTGGGGTGATGAAAGAAATAACTGATTAGCCCTTTTTTTACCTTTTACTTATTGTAGGCATTATTTTTTTTCTTCCAAAAAAAAATTAGGAAATAGTCATGGTAACTATTAGAGCCGACGAAATTAGTAATATTATCCGTGAACGTATTGAGCAATATAATAGAGAAGTAAAGATTGTAAATACTGGTACCGTACTTCAAGTGCGCGACGGCATTGCTTGTATTCATGGTCTTGATGAAGTAATGGCAGGTGAATTAGTAGAATTTGAAGAAGGTACAATAGGGATTGCCCTGAACTTGGAATCAAATAATGTTGGTGTTATATTAATGGGTGACGGTTTGATGATACAAGAGGGAAGTTCTGTAAAAGCAACAAGAAAAATTGCTCAGATACCAGTGAGTGAAGCTTATTTGGGTCGTGTTATAAATGCCCTGGCTAAGCCTATTGACGGTCGGGGTGAAATTTCAGCTTATTTAGTGAGTGAAGCTTATTTGGGTCGTGTTATAAATGCTCGAGAAAAAAATGATTAATTATTAATTTTAAAGTTATGTCTATGTATGGAATTAGAATGTCAAAAAGATCCATAAACCAGCAAATCAATTAGACATTTCAACCGTTAAACTGCCTTTTTTTTAGCAAACAAAAAAAGAAGAAAAAAGCATTCGTACTCTCATAACTCAAGTCAAATAACTCTCAAAATGCCCCAAAAAAATCCTTGGGCATTCTTTTATTGAGTGGTCTCTAACCCCTTTTTTGTTTGTCTCGCTTAGAATCTATTTTGATTCTTCATTTTAATCTAGTTGTTGAGAAAATTGAAAAGGGTATTTCCTTGTTCTAGGATCTTTTATCTTTTTCTTGAATCATTGGGTTTAGACATTACTTCGACAATATTTAATCATTTCAAAAATGGCAGCAACATGCCCTTTTTTTTTCTCTCTTTTTTCTTTCTATCAAAGAATCATATGAACGATTAATTCCCGCACGATACACTTTTGATCGAAAGAGTTTTACCAATTCCAACAATTTACTTTTTGATTTGAAAATAGTTTGAAGCGGAGCCTTTCGATTTCTATTTCTATATCAAAAATAGACTTACGAAGTTGTTCCAACTTATTGATTTCCATTAACTAACCCTAGATCCTTGCCCCTGAAAATAGATGTTTCTCTTCGAGCTCCATCATGTACTATTTACATTACAACCCAACAAAAAGCCGGATTATAATAGAACAAAGGATATCGAGCAAAAAGCACCTTCATTTCTACATAATGGAAAGTGGTGGGTTTTGACATCCACAGCCGATCATGTCCTTCAAGTCGCAAAATCAAAAGTCTAAAACCTGAATTTTATCTGCCAATGATGTGACCCGATCTGAACGAGATCCGCCTGAAGTCTATCCGAACCTGAATTAACCTGCTTTTTAACTGATTCGGACCTGAACTGACAACGATCCAAACTGAAAATGACCTGACCTGAACCCGATCTGGATCTGGTGTCAAATCAACATGAAAATAACCCGAACTGATTTGACCTGACCTGAACCCGATCTGGATCTGGTGTCAAATTTACCTGACTTGACCTATATCTGATTTTACCCGACCTACCAGGATCCGACTGAAACCTGAACGATTACCCGATTTTACAACCCTAGTCACACGAGGGAATCTTTAAGTGGAAAAGCTTACACATTTTACAACAACGAGGAGATGGAATTATAAAGAATCTGAATTTGAATTGATTTTTGAAATCACTTTCTAAATAATAAGTGTAAATTAATTATATATATTGAATATTCCTCTAAATTATAGAAGTATATGAACTAGTCATTTAAAAATAAAATGGTTCATATAAAAATTTAAAATTCAATCGAATAGTTCAGGTAAATACTGAATACAAACAAATATTATTGTCCACGATGAATGACAAACATCATAGCATGGACCATAAAAATAGACACGGCAATACGGCTAGTTTACAATATAATATTATCATAACTTAATAGGAATTTATCTTTGATTATTGTGAGCGTTTATTAATGTACACCTTGATCCAAAGTTATACCCTAATTTAAAACATGAGATAATTGCCCATGATGTTTGTAAATTAGGACTATATAAATTAGTATATATGTTTTACAATAGTCTATACCGATTAGGGATGGACACATGACTCAAATTCGATGAGTTTTGATACAACTATATTTTTTTGGGTTATTTTTTTAAATTAAGTTCAGGTCTAATCGAGTCAAATATTTTAGAGAATAAGTTTGATCTGATCGGGTTCAAATTTAAGGTGAAAAATACTCGATTCGACTTGAAAAATAATGTAATTATACTTTATATATTTAGGGATAATTGTAATAACACCCCTCTCTATATATATTTTCAATTAGATCCCTATTTTATCTAATAAAATTAAAAAAAGTATAAATATATTTGTGTTGGGTCGAGTCAAGTCAGGTTGACCGAAAACTCAATCCATATCCATCCCTAATTTTGATCCCTAAATTATATTATATTCTAAATTGATCCATGAACTTTAAAAGATTTTATGTCAATCCTCAAACTATCAATATCAAGAATTGAAATCATGAACTTCTAAAAAATTCTTAGAACCTTCGAAAACAAATTAATATTTTTAGAAGGTAATGAGTTCAATTTTCAAGATATTAAAAAATGTAATAATTTATTTTAGAATGATATAAGTTCAATTCTCATGAACTTAAAAAATCGAATAGAGATAATGTTATGTTAATGAAATGATCAAAATGGAATAATATTGATAATATGAGGATGGATATAATGTTTTAAAATTTAAAGATCAATTTAAAATGAAATCATAATATAAGAATTGATAATAAAATATTTTAAAATTTAATGATCAATTTAGAATAAAAATTATAATTTAAAGAAATTTAATGTAATTAACTCCTATGATATTAAAAGTAGCAACCACAAAGTGATGGCCCTCCTTTGATAAGGTTTTCTCTCTCCCTCTCTCATGGAAGGGGCCACAATCATCACCATCTGCCCGTCCCATCTGCAGCTAATTGAGTAGAAAATTTTGAACAACCGGATGAAAACAAACCCATTCCCCTTTCTATATAAACCATTTTATCATCATCACCTTCCCCTCATTACTCAGCTTTCCTCCTCAGCCATGGCTTCCACACCAAAACGCCTCTCTATCATCTTCCTCCTTTCCCTCTTCTCCATCCAGATCCATGCCAGAGAGTTCTTCAGCAAAATCCCAAGGGAAACAACAATGAAAACAGCCCACCGTCAAAGAAGAGCAGCAAGAGCCGAGGTTCACTCCCCAGACCCAGAATGGCTACGGCCTTTACGGCCGCAATACCAACAACAGAGGAACCTATCAACCCTATGTCACGCCGGTTAAGTTCCACCCCGATGAGCCCTACAATATGATCCCTGAATCCACAAACAACAACAAAGACGGTTACTTCCACAGCAAGAGCGCCGTCGAGAGCACCCAGAAGGAAAATCTCGGCGAAACTCGGTTCACCGAGGAAGGATGGAGCACCGAACAAAATCAGAACAACAACAACAACTATTACAATGGAAACAATGAAGAGGACACTTTCACTGAGAAAGGATGGAGCACCAAGGAGAAGAACAACAACTACTACAATGGCAACAATGAGTACAACAAGAATGCCTATGGAGAAGCCATGTTCACAGAGAAAGGATGGAGCACCAAGGAGAACAACAACAACAACAACTACCACTACAATGGCAACAATGGGTACAATGGTGAGAAGCAAGGCATGAGCGATACTCGATTCTTTGAGAACGGTAAGTATTTCCACGATATTAGAAACGGGAACAATTACTATCCGAACCAGTTCGAGAACTCGAGGAAATTCGCTTCCAGGAACGAGTTCAATGAGAACCGTTACAACAACATGGGAAGGAACAACCAGAACCAAGAGGAGTTCGAGGAGAACGATGAAGAGTTCGAGCCATGAAAGGAAGGGAACTGCTTGGTTTTTTCTTTAAAAGTATGAAACTTTACTAGTAAAGAAGACTGAAGAGTATTTATTGGGTCTTGTGTTTTGCTTTGTCATCTTTGTTATTTTCAGGGTTTGCAACATTTGCCTTTGAGGTAGATATGCTAAAAGATATTATATGAGAGACTTATATGCTTCTTATTTCTTTTACTTTATGAAACAATGTATTGAATAAAAATGTAAGTATGTTTCAATGCTATTGTTCTTCAACTTTTCAATCTAAATCGAATTATATTCTGAATCGAGCCAATCTAAAGTCAAATCGACAGTGATGGTTCATGATTGTCATCAAGCATAATCTTGCCAAAATCTTAATCTTTCATGAATATCTGATGAGTGACATTTCTGTATCTGTTATTGTTTAAGAAATCCCCACATCCTCATATGTAAAACTCGAATTTGACTTCTTCTCGCTTGACGAGTAACATGGTTTACATCAACAGTAGAGCACTTAGAAATTAAACTCAAATACAACCATGTATGAATAAGACTAGTGGTAATTTATTGATAGTGCTTTCTCGGGCACTCCACTCAATAGCTGAATATTGATGCATGTGCATGCCTTTGACACCAGCCCACTTTGATTTGTGTCCAACTTGCACCCAAAAATCGAAATATATTTTATCAAACTGGAAATTTATATTTCGAACCTCGAAAGTCTTAGTACATTAATTGTTTTGTCCACACAAACTATACTTAGGTGAGGTTTGTTGATTTTGTTAAGACTTTCAAAGCCAAGACTAGAAAAAGCAAACATCGTTCCCTTCTCAAACTGTTACCCTCCATCATCCTTAGTCAACCTGCATGTGGTCCTAAATTAAACAATGAAATAATAATAGCCCAGAGGATCCAAAATTAGGGTTTTAACCCATCATAGTAAAAGCAGGAAACTAAAGAATTTAAAAAAAACGTATATAGTTCCAAAATTTAAAAAAGGAAAAGTAAATAACTAAATAAGAGAAAGTGAAAAATCATCCATTTCCATTTGGTTATCTTCTCCGTGAATGGCGGATGTATTGTTTTTTTCCTTTACAACTTTACTCGCTTTGGTCCTCTGCCTTTGTTGACTTAACATATGAACTTGTAACAATTTAAATACTAATGTTTCTGCAGGTCCATTATTATATAACATATGGGATCTGTGGATTTAATGTTCATACTATACTTTTTATTAGGGTAGGTTCTGACCTTTTATATATTTATAAAAAAAAATTGATTTAAACTTTAAATTGTGAGGCTAAGTAATTATTTTGGGACCAGTACTGTTTCAATGAATGTATGGAACCCAATGTAAAGGAAATGGATAAATAATATAATTACATATAAACTTTTGCAAAATGTATAATATGATTCTTGAATTTTAATAAATTATTATCAATGTAACTTCATTTTATATTTAAATATTATATATAAATAAATAATTATATGTATCCAATATAAAAAAAGGAGTGAGTGCGTTGCTTTTTTATATGTGTAATATTAAATCAGATTCAAAGTTTAGGTATCATCTTATATATTTGATCAAAATTTGTGTGTAATTTTGATATTTATCCAAAGAAATAGGAGCATATGATTGTGGGAGTAATCATGATGCTGGAGATTCAATCGGACGGTTAAAAATGAAAATTAACAAAATAAAAGTACATAAAAAAATGGACCACTTTGAATAGATATAGGGTCAAAATCTTTATATTTTTAAGACCCTTTATTATAACTTGATTATTAACCTTTTACTTTTTTAAAATATGTGTATTTTTTTTTTTTTTTGGTTTTGAAATCAGTTTATTTTCTTTAATCCCATTAAATAATTTAATGCTCTTTTGGAAGCATGTATTTAACAATTTTCTTATATAGTTTATTTTTATCTGGTTTTAGATTATTATTTACTTCTATTATGTCGGTCCTTAATATTATGATTTATGTTTAAAATATTGAATTATCTATTATAATCACTGAAATTTGAATATAAATTTTCTTTTTCTTTTCATAATACTATCTATTTTAGCAGTTATCCAACGGTTTTTAGAAGTGTGTTTGGTTCGATTTGATTAATGTTATGAAATAAAATTAATTTATGATCAAATGGGCTGCTTTGCTTGAAATGGAAGTTAGCAGGGACAAGAATGAGGTAGAATATTATTATGGGATTTAATGTTATCACCTACTCTCTTTTTATCTTATCCAATTATTCCACCTCGCTGGGAAGAAAGTGCTGCAACTTGTTGCCAGGCTGGTTGGAGAAGCAAGATCCATTGCCGAATACTAGGGGTGTAAGGGGTGTAAATCAACCCGACTTGAAGTCGTGTTCGTTTTTGTTTGTTTAACTTTAAAAGTATTTATGTTTGATTTATATTCGTTTATTTTTTTCGATGTGTTCGTGTTCGATTCATTTAATATTGACGAACATGTTACTTAATGTTTGCGAACATATTCGTTTATGTATTCATCAATATGTTTGTCTAACGTTCGCCAACGTGTTTATTTATTTTTTTTGAACATGATCGCTTTTATGTATAGAAAAATGGTGAAATTACACAATAGTCCTTAAACTCCTTAAGCTTTCAATTTGAATTCCAAAGTTTACTGTGTATTCAATTCAATATCTACATTCACCAGTATTTAAAATATAAAAATAAAATGAGAAATGAGTAAACGAGTTGATAAATGAACAGATGAATCAGCTTTTAAACAAGTTTATTCGTGAATACAAATGAATCGAAACACATCTATTCATTTTCACTTGTTTAAAAAGTGAATATAAACGAATGTTTATATAAACATGTCATCAAATAACGTGTTCATTTACACCAATATTAAGACTATGACCTTGGCATAAAATCAGGGGATTTTGTTGAAGGCCCATGTATTGGCTATTGTTTGCATTTTGACATTTTGGGTGTGTATATTTTGATTTAATTAAATTAATCGATCTAATTGAATTAATTTAATTAATTGATCAATGATTATTATAACTTTGGTCAATGAATTGAGCAAGTATTTTATCCGTTAACCAATATCCTCTTGGTTCTAGGCAACGAAACTTTTAAGGACTAGTTGGGCCATGGCCCCCTAAAAAATTTTAAAAAAATAAAAACATATCTATATATAATATATGTAAAAGGGTAAACTACATGTTTAGTATTAAATTATTATTTTTATTTTGTTTGGATGTTTAAACTTTACTTTTTCTAATGTTTAGTTTATGTTTCAATTTGTTATCCCCCGTTAAAAAAATTATTAGAATTGTTGATGTGATATTTTTTACTTTTTCAATTATGATGTGACATTACTTTATGGTGACACGTTAACATCAACGTTAAATTTTTAATGACGATGTACCAAAGTGAAACCTAAATTAAATGTTAGGTAATATTTTAAAACATAAAATAAAATTCATGTACCAAAATGAACATAAGTACTTAACATGTAGTTTACCCTATAAATATTAATTATTAAGTTGTACCAAAAAATACTCCATCTATCCCACTTAAATTGTTACCTATTGATTTTTTTAAATTTGAATCATTATTATTTAAAATTTATTATTAACAATATGAAAAAATATATTTTGAAAATATATACAAAAAGCTATGACTTGAATATACAAAAAGGGGTCTACAAATATACATGTCCTCTAAAGAAATAACTCGAAATGTACTATGCTCAGCAGCTCGGTCTGGATCTTGACTGCTCCAAAATGTTTCTCGACTGGCTAGTATCGATATTAATCACCTCCGTATTGATATTAACTCTAGAGTATCAATAATGCACCTAAGGTATCGATACTCATTAGATGTTTTTAACTAAGGAATAAGGAGGGGTAGTATCGATACTCCCATCCCAGTATCGATACTCCTAAGCTAAGGTATTGATATTGACCAGGGTATCAACACCAAATTATTCTGGAATTTGGTTTGCAATCCTAGTATCGATACCACCCATGGGTATCGTACCAATCTCATAGTAGCGATACCCTTACTCGAAAATGTCCTACTTGTACTCGAAGTTTGCACTTAAAATCACCCAAATTGTTCTATTGAGGTTCCCAATCATTATTATTGTTTTATGTGATATTAAGGGGTCATAAATAAGGGTTTGAAACATGCTATAAACACTAAAACATAGAATTTACCATGAAACTATTCAACATGCTTCAACTCAGCTCTTAAGTTAGAATGCGTTACTGGTGACCTACAATTGGTATGAATAAATTGTAAATGTGTTACCTGCTATAAATGCCCTCAAATCACCCAAGAGATAACTTTTCTTTTTCTCTTGCCCTTGAACCATTTCTTTCACTAATCAAAGGTAAGGAAATTAATTACTAACTTAACTAAGTGGTTGGATTAAAGTTAAGAACACTTCCTATAACTTGAATCTATTAAAAACAAGCTAGAATCCATAGATTCTCTTAAACCTCCCAAAAACTCATTTTTGGAAACTAAGTGTAAAACTTGATAAATGGAGCTTAAATTGAAACTCTTTGATTGAAGATTATCATGCTTACCTTATCTAAACTCAACTAGGGTTGAAATACTTGAAACTTTCACTTGAAGGGAGGAGGAGGAGAGAAGAAAGATGAGATGAGATGAGATGAAGAGAAGAGTGTTTGATAAACTGATAGGGGGAGTGGTTCACGTAAAAAGACATAAAATAGGGGGTTTTAGCTTTCAATTTGAATAATGAGTAAATTGCACTTTTGGTCCCTCTTCTTTTATTTCATAAAATATTCATCACCTTTATTTAACTCTCTTGGGCCCAACCCAAGCCCACTGTCACTTAACTTGGTCCAAACTATTATAATGGGTCATTTGAACTCAAAATATGGGTTTCTAGTTGACCTAAACTACTAACTCAGAATTCGGAACATTACAGATTCTAAAGCTTAGCACTGTCTAATCCAAACCGACTCTCGTCGCATAGTGGACGAGTCTCCCAACAAGAATTTTCTCCCAACAAGGATTTTATACATACACAATAACTGAAACTTGAAACCTACTTAAGTGATATTAAGCTGTTTACCTCTTAAACTAACTATTATCATAATTTTAATTAAAAAACATATAAATGTTATTATTCGAACCTACAACCTGATTTGAATAATGAATCTAGCTGATGAAGGCAATGAAATGTCCAAAGGAGTATTTTGCCCATCATTTGAAAGCCCAATAGATCATCAATTTACAGATTCTACAATCTTACCATACGAGTATATACACAGAAAACACATCTAAATGCAAAACCCCTCGAAAGCCTAAACCCTTGTACAAACAAACCCGAAGACCTCCAAAATCCCCGCCACCAAAAATGTCCGCCGCCAGGTCCGTCATCCGTTCCGCGGCCTCGCGAGCTTCCGCGGCAACCAGACTCGCTGGTTCTGCCAAGCCTATGACGCGACCCGCTTGCTCGCCCTTTCGGATCTCCAAGCAGAATCCGTTCCCTGCTCGTATTTTCAGGTAATGGATATTAAATTCGTATCTTTTATCTCCTGGGAAATAAATTAATTGAATATTTCTTTATAAATTTGAAAAAAAAAGGTTACCCATTGAGCTGAGCTGCTGTGTGGAAACGATGCTGCCGTATCACACGGCCACTGCTTCAGCTCTGCTGAATTCCATGCTTTCTGTTTCTCGCCGGAGACCCGATTGGACCGCTGAAGGTATTTCTTTACACTTTTTTTTTTTGTTTTGATATGTTTAAAATTTAAATTATTAGGTATTAAAGCATTCGAAGTTTCTAACTTTTAAGTACATAGGAAGTCTGCCTATTTTTCTGATAGAGAAAGCTTGCGTTCTTAATGACTGAATGAAACTTGAATTAAGAGTCACTAATTACAGAATTGAGATTAACTACCCTAATGATAAGCTTCAGTACTTCATTGCTATGTTTGTTATTTATCGGATATCTTGTAACCAGAAGAGGTGCTGGCAATAAAATAGCAGTAAGGGGAATTTTTTTATTGTAACTAGAATTTATGAGGGAAAGTAGGCTGTATCTGCTAAGCATAAGCGTCTGCTGGCCGACAAGAAGTTTCATAGACGAACATCAACCACTCAAAAACAATAGCCAAATGTTGCATATTGCACTCCCCTTTTCATCTCCCTTTTCTTCTCTTCCCTTTTTGGATAGGTAAAATAATCACTTCTCTCTCTTGTAAATAAGTGGAAGAATGTAAATGTTTTTTATCGTTTTGTAGGCCAATACAAGACTAGATGAAGGACAAGGCACAGAGAGGGAGTGAATTGTATTTGTTTTTCTTTTTAAAACTTTTTGGGGCTGCTACTGAATTTTTCTTCAGTGCATCAGTTGATCATAATTGTGAAATGGCAAGAGTTTGAATGCTATTCCCTATAATTTCATGGTTTTAGAGCCATAAGATGAAAGATTGTTAAACGTTTTTAATTAATAAGCTAATTGTTCCCGAAATTACTGTTAACCTTCTGAAAAGTGAACCATGTTGTTTTTTGAATGTTTAGACTTGCTTACTCCTTGACGTACTCTGTGGATGGGAAAGGGATAAAAGGCTCTCGGTGATGCAATTTACTACAACTTTTCAAAGAAAAAAAATGCATGAAATCTAGCACTTCGAGATGATATGGGTTTTGCTTATGCATAATTGAGGAGATTGTTATATGATGGTTAATAACTCATAAGTTTTCCAACTTAACTTGAACTAAACCTTATTTATGTTCTTATTCGTGCCAGTATAAGTAGGATATGAAACCAATAATGATTTGTTGTTTCACCCAGATTGCAATGATGATGTATGACGAATGTGGAGAGTTCGGGCAACATTTTTGATAAATGCACTCTTAAGACAAGGTGGTTGAATAAAACTTTAGTAGGGTCTTTAGATACTTTCTCCTGTTCATAAATTTAACATTCTTATCATCGAGTAGGATCAGATTATGAATATGATGATATCTTGTTATTTTTATTAATGTCCGTAAAAGCTAAATAAACCGATCTAAATATTTAGGAGCTGTAAGGAAATAAGCATTTTTCATATTGAGTATTGTCTTTGACAGATTGGATTTCATGCATATATCGACTTTGGCTGTACCAAACCCTAGATTTTGAACCTATAGCCTTCCTAGAATACAATCTTCTGCTTCCATTGGCTTGTTTCGTTTTCTTTTAACTTGTATTCTCTGTATCCAAATCCTCTCATTTTCTGTGTCAATAATAGAGATGTGATCTGAACCTTTATAAAATGCAGTTGAAACACGATTATCATTGTTGATCTTCTTTAGTATGGATAAAATGGTAACAAATTTCTAATACCATGCACCTATTTTCTTCTACTGTAGATGGATGATTGTGGTTGGGATGTGCGGTGCTATTCATCTCCATGAAAATTCGACCAACTTTGTAGGACTTTGATGCATGTATTCTTCTTGGACGAATGTGAAAATCTGATTTTATTACAACATTTGTTCTTTGAGCATCTGGAAGTAGGTATCAGATGGAAAATTTACCAATTTTTTTCTTTTCTCTGAATAAGTTAAATACCTTATATCACCCGGTTTCGTGTTTCTTTTTCTTCTTCCTGTTTCTCCCTTGAATAATTTGTAGCTTATATGATTATCAAAGGTGCTCCCATGGATAGCATGCTTAACGGAATAATAAATCCACCATCCTTGGTTTCAAGTAGAGTTGATATCTTCTTGATGTAGAGTGAGTAATGCCCTGAACTTTAGCACTTTGTCCAAACTTGGTCCCTAACATTATTGTTGTCCATATTGGTCTTAGAACATGGCAACTTTTGGATATTGTGACACTTGGATAAAGAAACATTTTTCTGAAGAAAAAAATTTCAAGTGATATGGCTGAATCACATCACTAAAAGGACTAAAGATTCAAGTTCCATGACCAAGTTGGGAGAGTTGTCAAGTTATGGACAATAAAGATCTAGTGGGAATATTGTGAAACGTGGTCAAGTTTTTTTTTTTTTTGGGGGGGGGGGCAAAATGTGATATTAGAGTAGTACGATCTCCATGAATTTTCAATAGCGTCAGAGTCAACTACATTAATACTCATTTAGTTGATTTCCGATTACTTGAATAAGGTCCCTTTGCAGTCTATTTAAGACTCTTGAGGCTATTCGTCCCACCATTAAACAAAACATTGCTTTTTCTTTCTAACTTGAAATTTCCATAGCTGGTGATTGGTTGAGCGACAACAAATAACTAATCCAAAGCCCCACGCATCTCCTCCCACAAGATACGGCATGTAAGAGTTTGCCGGGTTGTCACGTTATACCGGTGCGCCTAAAACACAAAGGGGAAAACATGGGGATGATAATGATATCCCACTTTATGAAAGAATTGTGCTAATACACCAACATTGTATCGTTTTATTCCAATCACATCACGTTAAATAATATATTCTTTACAAAGGGAAAGTCTATTTATTGTACAATACTTCACTTGTGCTAATTAAACGATGAAACTTCAATTTAACTATTCCTACGTTCGGATTAAAAACAATTAATTTTTCAAGGGAAATATGATATACTGGTATTATTTAAATGTCACGTATGTTTATGTACTAGGGACAATTATAGGTTGAATTAGGTTAATTTTTTCATTGATTCAAGTATTTTGTCTTTTATATGTTACCCGATTTTATCTGGATTTAAAAAAATATAACTCAAAATTTGATTTAATTATTAAGTAAAATTCACATTTAACTTGACCTGGTATATACATAATTTATTTTATTAGATAAAATAGAAATTTACCTGAAATATATAGAGAGATATTTTATTATAATCTTTTTTAAATATATATAAGATAATTATATTATTATCTTCGAATCAAATTTTAAAATTATTTTAAATTTAAATTAGATCCTATATAATTTTTAAAAAAAACAATCTAATATAATTTTGATTCAGTTTTTTTTTAAAAAAAATCTCATAAAATTAAACTAGGTCAAAATTTATTATATTCGAATCTTATATTTATCCAGATGTACTGCAATTAAATTTTCCAAAACAAATACGATACATAGCGTACGTTTGGGTTAATAATAATCCACCCGGCTCTATCCAATTGATAAATGGATAAGACTCACTGAAATCATGATGACTCGGCATCCCAATAATATCCTATTTGGAGCAGAAAGAAACGACGTCCATATTTAACAAAGATTTAATGAATTATAGGTCAAATTGTGGTTTTGGTCCCTCTTTATTGTATTTCAATTTGATATGTATCAACAACAACAACAAAACCCTATTCTCATATGCAATGGGGTAAGAGGGAGGTAGGGTAGTAGGCTGCCCCTAACGCCAGGTTGAGAGCAGCTTCCGTGAAAGACCTCCGGTAGTCAGAAAATTAAAAATAAATATAAAATGCAATGCATGTATAAATAAATAAATAAATACATAGTTGAAACAGTGTTCATATGCAGTCTACATATGCGCGTCTGTGATGGGAAGTAATCCCTGCAAATAAATCCCTGCATAAAAAGCTCTGCATATAGACAGAAACGTAAGACCCGACTAAAATTAAAAAGAGGAAACATGAAGAGAATGATACACAGAAGTCAACGATAGCAAGCAACGAGAATGAATGAAGTCAAATGGGTTAAAACCTAACTAAGGCAAACACTTCTCCGCTACCATAGTTGTAAGCCTTCATAAATTTCAATGACAGAAACATATAAAAAGTATAAGTTGTGAAAATTTCTACCTAAGCATTAAAAGAAGACAGAGATGATACACCCTATGGATATGACCCGCACTACTCGGCTACCCTGGTCTTAAGTCTCCATACTTTCCTATGAGAGGTCATGTCCTCGGTAAGGGCTAAATCCTTCAAATCAGATCTCAATCAGTCTTCCCACTTCCGCCTTGGTCGTACTCTCCTTCTGGCATCGTCGACTATAATCAACTCTACCCTCCTGACTGCATCCGACGGTTTGTCGCCTAAGGACATGCCCAAACCACCGTAGTCTTCCCTCCCTCAATTTTTCAGATACATGCACCACCCCTAAGGACATTCTAATAGCAGAGTTTGGTGCCATGTCCCACAGAGTCCTACCACTAGCCCATCGAAGCATTCTCATTTATGCGGCCTCCATCCTCCTTACGTGATCCTTCTTGATTGCCCAACATTCTGATCCATACAGTAGCGCTGGTCTTATTGCCATTCTATAAAATTTTCCCTTAAGTCTTAGAGGCACCTTCTTGTCACACAAAACTCCGGTAGCAGCCCTCCACTTTAGCCATCCCGCCTTTACACGGTGTGTAACGTCATCATCCACACCCCCATCTTTATGTATCATAGACCCTAGATACTTGAAACAATCCTTTGAGGGGAGAATGTGTCATTCTATGCATAGCTCTACATCTTCATCGCTTTGGTTCCCATTGGAGTTTGAACATAAATACTCTGTATTTGCAATATTGATCCTTAGACCTTTTTCTTCCAAAGCAGTCTTCCAGGTAGCCAGTCTACTATTTAGCTCAGTTCTTGTTTTAGCAACTAGGACAATGTCGTCAGCGAAAAGCATACACCATGGAACACCGTATGGTGTCGCACAATAGATATCGTCCATAATCAAGGCGAAGATGTAAGGGCTAAGAGCCGACCCCTGGTAGAGTCCGATTTCCACCGAAAATGCCTCGGTGTCGCCAACTGTAGTCCTGACGTATGTAGTAAATCTACAATACATATCACGAATCGCCGAATATAAGCAGTTGGGATCCGTCTCTCTTCCAAGGTAATGAGTTGGGATGAAGATTTTTCTAAAAAGTTGTGGCAATATTCTAACCAGGATAATTAATGGACAAATTAATGATAGAAAATGACACAATATCTAATTAAAGTATAAGAACTAGGTTCTAAATTTGAGTAATGGTAAGGACTAAAACTAAGATTCGACCACCAATTATACAAAGTGTAAGGCTTGATAAAGTAAAACAGGGGACCACTTGCAAACCAACAACCCACATGAAAACCAAAAGTCCAAGTAGACAGAGCCAGAAGTGCAACACCAGTGGTTGGTGGCGGCGGGTCGGTCACAACTTTATCATAGCTTGTGGCTATTGCTAAGACCTAAACCCCCGGAATGGCTGTTGGCAGACCACAATTATATTATACAGTTTGATCCATTTTTAAGTGTAAATTATGCCTTTAGTACCTATACTATCACTTTTGATCTGTTTTAATACCTAAACTTTCAATTTTACAAAATCACAGCTAACTTTTAGTTTTTGTTTCATTTTAGTATCTCGTTGAAAACCTAATGAAAATGCATTTTTTATAGATAAATTACATCATTCATCACGCAAACTATCTTCTCACTCCTAGTTTGGTACTAAAGTTTAAAAATTTTCAATTTAACTACTCAACTTTCAAATTACTCTTATTTTAATCACTCTAATTTTTTTTTAATAATTTTTGTGACATGCATTTTTATTATTTTATTAACATATAATTAAAAAATAAAATTATTAAATTTGAAAGTTAGAGTGATTAAATTAGGAGTAATTTGAAAGTTAAGTAATTATATTAAAAAATTTAAAGTTTAGTGACCAAAATAGGAGTTAGAAGATAGTTGAGTGATGAATTATGCAATCTACCCATAGAAAGGTGCTGCAAATCACCCATTAAATTTTTAATGAAGAGATACTAAAACGAAACAAAAACTAAATGTCTGGTATGAGTTCAAAAAAATTGAAAGTTGATGTACTAAAAGAACTAAAATTAGTAATTTAGGTATTAATTTGTAGTTTATACTATATTTAAATATATCTAGAATTAACTTGGAATATTTTTATGTGTTTTTCACCTTTTTAAGACATGGTATTATCTTTCCTTTAATTTTATGATGTTCTTATTATGGATCATTGTTATGGTTGTTCATTTAAATTATTTTATTTGATCGTCTATTTTATCTATTATGTCTGGTAGGATACTCAACCTAAAACCAAATAGTTAAAGAGACGTTTTAATATCAAATATTATGGAATTATTATTATTATTATTATTTTGAAAAACATATTTGATAAAATATATAATGTAAATGCTTATAAACTCTACAAATACTTTCCTATTCTTTTGTGTTGTGAAATTAAAATTGTATGCTTCTCCGAATTAGAATTTAATCCTAAGCTGATGATTAGCTAATAAAAGTATTCAATGGATATGTTTTAAAATTTAAGGGTCGACATAAAAATATAGATTATAGTTTGAGGACTCTTATGGAATTAACCTAAATTGATTTAATAGCACGCTATGACAGTCTTTATTTAATTAGATGATCATCAAGCAAAGTCCAATTATATAAGAATCTAGGGAGTGCTTTGCCTCTGCCGCTGCTCTTTCTGTTTTGTATCTCGACTTTCCTTGGGTTCTGTGATTTGATTTGCAACGATGATAGAGCTGTTCGTCTTGGGGTGTACCGGAGTTGTGGTGTTCCTTCACGGTGCCAATTTCTTCTTCCATGTTCTTTCCCATCACCTTGCTGTTCGTTCTCTCAGGTTCGTTCATTTTTTTTCTCCAAATTCCCAGAATTATTGGTACTATTATTTCTTAAAACAAGGTTCTGGGAAAAACGATCTCAAATTTCTGATTTTACAAGCTTCACCTGCTAAAACTATGCTCTGGGTATCGAGTATCTGATTCTGTCACGCAATTATGTCAGATCAAGGTTTAATCTAACGTTACAATTAGTAATTTAGTGTCGTTGTTGTGTTTATTGATTCTGATGTTTTCATTTATGATTTTGTTTGGCTCTTTTCTCCTCTTTTCCAGTTTCTTGGGATTTGTTGGGTGGTAGAACAAAGGGGGAAACCAGAGTTTGGAAGAGGATTCATTTCTCTCCATGCAAGTTTTCAATGTGGATCGTGCTTTGTAAATATTTGATTATAACTTGGATTTTGTAGCATATGAATGTGGTGATAATTACGTATCGTTGAAACGAAATGATGGCATCCAACCTATTTTACTGTTGTTCGTCTGATTTCCTGTTTTTGAATAAATTCGTACATGATGAAGACGTCCTGTTTGAGATCCAATCTTCTCGACTGGGCTGAAAGTGATATTTACAGATCATCTATAAATTATTTTGTTGAGAACGTTAACAAATTATTAAAAGAAAATATATAAAAAATTTAAATTTTGAATAGACGATGGACTTGTCAGTCTCGGTCGGTTCATCCGTGTGGAAGGTGATATTGTGATGATGATCGAATCGAAGCAGAGGAAATGTTGCAAAACTTGGAATAAGTGATTTAGTGTACCCTTAAACTAACATTATTTCTATAAGGAGATTTTGGTGGAACAAGGTTTTCATTACATAGGATTGAAGTGTCACCAAACTTGCAATTGTCAACTTAAATCGAACATTTTAGGCGGTGGTGGAGGACCCAACTGAAGAAGATTAAGGTTTTTTTTACCAACATGGTAAACGGGTAAATTATTTGAGAAAATATGGCATATAGAAATTTATTTTGAGACCTACGATATTTGTTACAATATTCGGGAGATTCAATGTGATGAGTTTTAATAAAAAATATTTTTTTTATTTAAACTTATTACATCAAAGTGATGAGTTTTAAAAATTACATCAAAGTGATGAGTTTTAAAAAGTTATAATTTTTTTATTAAATTTTATCACATCGTGACAAATAATTTTATTGGAAGACGAGTTCCAAGTTACTGAAATAAATGTAGTATATTTATAAATAAATTTTTATATGATCTATTGTACTAATTAATTAAATTGTTTGTCCTATTAAACAAAAAAACCTAAAATTAAATTGCAACTTCTTTAAATTAGGCGGCCACTTAGATTGGTTTGTTTTTGCATATGGCATGGCCCAATTTCAAGTAGTGAGTCTCTCGGCATGCATTAACCAACCGAAACACATGTAGATTATCGCCGTCGAGCAACTCCTCCATGTTCGTCGTGCAATAGTCCTGGTATCTTACCCGGACAGCATCCCCCACCCAACCCCATTTCCTAATTTCCATTTTTATTTTGTATATATTCGGAATGTGCTGTTTATGGAAGTAGGAGGGATAGGAAACGAAGCATGCATGTCAAAACAAGCCTAAGGCATTGATGTTAAAATACTTCGAAATTAAAATGACTGGTGAACCCTATTTATGAATTTGATGTTATGTGTGGCCTATATATATACAAGTTGGATAAAGTTCAAATGGTAGTTAAAATTGACATGAATTTAAGTTCGATTTTATAAACATCAAAGAATTTAAATTTATTACCACTAAAGAATTCAAGTTTGATTTTGGTACAAGTTGACAAGTGGTTTGGATGGACACCAGGTATTTGCAAGTGGATAAGTTGGCAAGTTGCCAACTTGTGTACATGGGAAATTATCCTTTGGTCCCTAAACGATTAGGTTATTTGCAAGGTTGGTCTTTAAAACTCAACTATAAATAGGTCGAAGCACTTTCACTTGAAAGCATCCCAACAAGTTCTCCCTCCCATTTGTTTTCTTTATTATGCCATTGTAATATTTTGGGAATTTTATGGAATTCCATTTTTGTAATATTTTGTTGATAGTGAAGTTATCATCTGTTGGTGGTGTCTGAGGAGTAGATGATATTTTCGTTGAACCTCGTAAATTTGGTGTGTTCTCTCTATTATTTTTATTGGGTTTTTCTATTATATTTCAATATTCAATAGTTTGACGGGTTAGTCCGTCGTGCAATTTTAGTAGTTTTAATCTTGACGTTTTAGGTCAATTTTAAAACTATATTCATGTGATAAATAACCCAATTTCCCCAACAGTTGCAACATCAAAACAAATCGGGTTGACAATTAAATTAGTGAAACTCTATGGATTCAAAAATGGCATCAAAATTTGAAAATGTCTATATCCCTTCATCCATGCATTTGGCAGTCGTATGTCACGTGGCCCTTTTACATCGTACGATGCATAATACTTCAACATGTGGAGCCTAAAATAATAGGTTAATATAAAATTAAAAAAATAAAAATAATTATAATTGAAAAACTCATTAATAACACAATTTTTTAAGTTAAAATTGAAATTTTTATGTTCGGGGATGGATCAAATGGGACGAACATGGATAATCACCTTCATCTTAAAAATTAAAAATCATCATATATTTTAGATATTTTTTTTTGTGCGGAAAAGTGTGTTTATTTATCTAAGAAAACAGTAAAAACTGCTACAAAATACAAAGAAACCAACAAACAAAAACACCTTAAACCCTACAAGTATTCCTCCAACTTGAACATAAATCCCTATTTACACCATCATTCGTATCTATACAAGTATGACGAAGTTTAATTCAACAGTATCAAGATCGTAGTGGCATCCATACAAACACCCTTAAATAACATTTTGTTTCTTTCATCCCAAACAAAGTAAACTCAAGCACTCCTAACCAACTTAAGGATAAATCGAGTAGAGATTTACCCATAAGACAAGCAACAGCCCAGTTTAGCTCCGCATCCCAGCACGACGGGCAAGATTACACTTTTGCCAAAATAGCTTCTCAAACACCTATTGAGAAAGGGCAAACAAGAAGAGATGATCTATGGTCTCTGCATCATCACAAAAAAACACACTTTACGTCCACCTCAATTCCCATATGCAACAGCCTGTCCTTGGTGGGAGTCTGTCCAAGATTGACATCCAACCAATAATTGCATATTTAGAGATGTGATAGGGAACCACACTGCCTTATGCCAAGGCACCTTAGCCCCCGCCTCTCTAATCGTCAACCAAATCCAACTAACAATAATAGAATCAAAATTAGAAGCAGATTCAAAGAGGGACGAGCTTCAATTCTAGTCAAGTAAATGGTTTTCAGAACCGGACCGATTAGCGAACTGGTCATGCTACAGATTTACTGATTCAACAGGTCGAATCGGTTCGACCGGTCGGAATAACCGGACGACGTCATAATTATTTAAAAAATTAAATAAAAATACAAAAATATTTAATAAAAATAATTTTTTATATCACAAGTCATAACATATATAAGTTAAAAACCATAAAATCAAGTGAAACAAAATGATTCAAATTAACTACAACATAATATTTAAGATAAAACATATTAAATAATAAATATAATTATAAAAACTATAATTAAAAAACAAATTTGGGGTTAAAAATCATAACAAAATGATATTGTTTGGTTTAATTTTTTTTTTTAAACAATCCAACATGACTAAGAAACATAGAAGAGCATCCTAAAAGTTTAAAGAGTAAAAATATGAGAACAAAACAATCTCACATTACTAAGAAACATAGAAGCGCATCACAACTAACTTCTATAAATAATAGAGATAATTTGGCATTCAAAATCATGGAGCCTTTTGGTGAGCATTGAGTGAACTATTCTTTCACTTCAATCAAACTCGAATTTTAGGCTTCAATCGAGCTTCTAATTTTTTTTTGAGTTCAAACCTTTTTGAGTTTAAGTTTCGATATTATATTTCGAGTTTGAGTTGAACTTGATAATTTTTAGCTTGTGAGTTTGAGTTGAGTTGAGTTTACTTTTAAAGTTTTCAAGTTCGAGTCGAGCTCAGCAATACTCGAGTTCGACTTGGCTCGTTTAACAAACGATGTTGTTTGGTTTAATTTTTTTTAAAAAAAAAACAAAAATCTCGATTTTTCCCGGTTTTTTTCAGTTTTCAGCCGGTCCGGTTCGAACGGTTCAACGGTTCTGACCGGTTCACTAATAGCGATTCAACCGGTTTAGATTGAACCGGACTAAGCAAAGGTTCTCGATTGAGCCGGTTAAACCGACCGATCTGGTCCAATTTTCAAAACAGAACTTCTTGATAATCCAACTCACATTCGGCTTCCCCTGAACATGCCAAAAGTCCACTCTTTTAAAAACATAAGCATTTAGTCAAGTCACCCATAAAATCCCTTCACCAGCCAGAATTTTTCGAATTAAGAAAAGAGAACAAGCCTTATTCCAACTCCTAGTGTCCCTAAGCCTACGTCCTCCCTTAGAACGAAGAGTGCAAACCTGTCCCCAACTAACCCCCAAGCTCCTGAGGTAGCAGAATCATCCCCTTTCCAAAAAATATATTTTAAATTTTTTTATATGTTTTTAAAAAAACTTTTAGTCCCTGAAATTTTGTAAAATTATCCACATTTTTAGTCGCGCACACACGTTGATCACCAAACTTCATTTAAATGATGCTTTTAAAAGCACACTGCATTAGCACTATTGATATCCTCTAACAATTTGATCATACACAACTTTGACCCAAAAGCCTATTTGAAACCATTAAGATGGGTAGTGGAGTAATTTTGCTTAATGAAGAGCGTGTACTACACTCAAAGAATGAAGGGAATGGGGGAAGATGCCTGTCGGGTGAGATCAATACTAGATGTCCGAGTCTGCTCATGTGGCTTTTAGACTGCCCATCAATTTGAACGGAAGTAACATGTCGAGATTTGATTGGGCGGTGTGAGAACATCATTCGTTCGTTGCGAGCGGTTCAACAGGGGGAATTTAAATGATGGCGTGGCTTTAGCTTTAAAGTCGCACGGCGCCTTAGCGAAACATGCCGACAACTTTTCAACTTCCTTTTGTCACTTTCACCTCAATGTCTCACGCGCTTCATTTTTACAATAGAAAATTATTCTACTGATCACTAAATTATTAACCACTAAAATTTGCTTTTGGTGCATTACTTAATAAAAGAATATTTATTATATCAGTGATGATTTTATTGAAAAACTTAATAATCAAAATTGATGTAGTGATTAATAAGATAGTTTACCTTTTTTCCAATATCATTAAAATTTTAAAAGTACATACAATGAAATACATGAATTTGAAATTAATTATAAATATAAAATTTGTTTTCTGCATTTATATAAATATTTTTTAATTTTATTTCAGCAGTATAAATTAAAAATTACATAAATTTCAATAATATAATGCTTTTTATTTATAATATTCGTAGTCAATAATATTATGTCGATAAGTATGATAACAATTTATGAAAACTGAGTTAAATTAATTTTTTACAATATAGATATATTTATTGGATGAATGTTTCGGATACAATTTTTTAGAAAAGTAGAGTGTTGAATGGACACGCCGGTTGAGAGAATGAGAGGAGCCCATACCACCGCACACAATCAACCGTAGTATAACTGCCGTTAGATGATAATAATGATGATAGAGACAGATAGGTATGCTGTCTTCAAGACAACCCACAAGCCACGTAATATACGTTTGCTTAAATTTACAAAACTGCCATCAGTCAGTCAAATCTATTAGTTGACTGTGCCACCTCGCTTCCTTCAATTCCTCGCCGATTCGTCCTCCCACTCTATAAAAACTCGCCCTCCCGCCCTTCGTTACAAAGCACAAACAAATTTCGTCACTTTCTTTCTTAAAACGGGGTAATCGGAATACGTTAATGGCGCCGAGGGAAAAAACGGCGGACGTAAAGGGAAACGGCAACGGAGATAGTAAAGAGGCTCATTTCAGAGGTGTACGTAAGCGTCCATGGGGTCGTTACGCAGCTGAGATCAGAGATCCAGGGAAAAAGAGCCGTGTTTGGCTAGGAACTTTCGATACGGCTGAGGAAGCCGCCAGAGCCTACGACGCCGCCGCCAGGGAGTTCCGCGGCGCCAAGGCGAAGACTAATTTCCCCCTCCCCGGTGAAATTCTCAACATTGAAAGTAATTATAACAATAATGATAATAACAACAATCAGAGCTCTAGCCAGAGTAGCACGGTGGAGTCATCAAGCCGTGAGCCGACGTCACTCAAGCTCGATTGTTCCCCATTGGATCTCAACCTCAGACGCGGGGCGGTTTCCGGGTACGGATCTCCCGCCGTTCGGTTCCCTTTTTCGCCGGTCGTTGGTGTTTTCGACAACGGCGTTCCGGCTGTCATGGCGAGTCCCCAAGTTTTTTACTTCGATGCGTTGGCTCGGCCTAATGTTGTGAAAGGACAGCAATTCCAACTGTTGAGATTCGATCATCGTGATTATCATGAGACGTTCAACGGTGGTGAGGTACAGAGCGACTCGTATTCATCGTCCATCGTTGATCTAAACCACGACGAGATCAAACGGCGTCCGCTTCTCGATATAGATCTTAACCAGCCTGCCATCGCCGATGTCTAGAGCCGGAAAGCACTAATTTTCCTTTTGATGCGTTGAAATTATTAATCTTTTTAGCCCCCACAAAACCACTTTTATTTATGAAAAAAAACCCCGCAGAATGTTAAAAATTACGCGAGAGCGACCTTAAATACGTAGATGAAGTTGATCTCCCCTTTTTTGCAACAGAGAAATGTTAGATATTGTCTGTTGTTTTTAACTATTTCCTGTATTTTTAATTTCCGATGAGTTAATGTAAGATCAATTTCTTCGGACATTTATATATAATGGTACTTAATTTCCCTTTATAAAACCTTCGAAAGCCTTGTAGGGATAATGAAATAGGTCAGGATAAATTTTCAATCCACCTGAAATTTACTTTTTTTCATTTATCATTTAATATAATCTAAAATTAAGGAGGTTCAATCTCCTAAAATATATAAATAATCTTATAAACTCGAATTTTAAGATAAAATTTACAATTACATTCTAATCCATCTTATATAAAAATATATATAATCTTATTTTTATTAGATAAGATAAGAATCTACATAACATATATAATAATTATAATTATAATATAAAATTAAATCAGACCGAATCAATAATATTCACCTTAAAAATATTAAACTTAACTTAAAAAAAATCAAAACAAATTATTAAATTATATTACATCATAACTCATTAAATTTAGAATTCATATCTAGCCCTTATTCTCTACCCCAATTATATATTTAATAAAAAAATATTTAATTAATTTGTTTCTCTCTTTTTTCTAGAATAAAAGTAGCTAATATTTTTTTTGGATAAGTAAATTATATTCCATTCAAAAAAACCACAGCTTAGCTGCTACAAAATGAACTGTCATGAACTAAAACAGTTCCCAGTTTATGTACAAGAATCTATTACCATCATCTACTCTATGTAAACTAAGGCTATACAATTTTGCTTTCACTGCCTCCTTAATTCTTTTTACAATTACCTCACTTGAGCTTGAGATGCCTCTAAAATGCCTATAGTTACGCTCTTCCCAAGTATAATACAAAAAACCAGTCCAAGCAAGTTTTAGAATCCGTACCCGAAAAGTTTTGCCCTTCATGTTTCCAACCATCCAGCTAAGGCGCTGATCCCAGATAAGAGCAGCACAACGAGTACCACAAAGGCTTAGAACAGTGTTCCAAACATCCATAGCAAAAGGACAAGCAACAAATAAGTGATCCCTTGATTCAGAGTCTGAACCACATACCAAACAAGCAGCATCAACAGCTAAACCAAAACGGGAAAGCCTGTCTTTAGTTGGCAACCGATCGAGGATGGCCATCCACGAGATTAAGGAGAACTTGGGAATATGGGACGGGAACCAAATAAGCTTATGCCAACTCACCTTCTCCCTTCTAACTTTAATACAGTCACATACCCATTTGCCATTAATAAGGCGCAAATTAGTACCAGGATGAAACAGATTACTCGCAAGATCTCGCAGACTCAAAAGTTTAGCCAAAATCCAGCTGTAGTGGGGTTTACAGACTGCTTCCCAATAATTCGCAGATTGGAAACAATAAGCTTTCACCCAGGCGATCCACAATGAGCCTTCCTCCGCTAAGATATTTCTTATAAGCAACAGACAACAAGATTTTCTCCAAAGAGAAAGATCCCTAAGTCCCAAACCACCCTCAGACTTAAGGGAGCAAATTTGGTTCTAGCCTACACGGGCTCTTCTAGCCGAGGCGTCACAACCCTTCCAAAAAAACCGCATACAAAGCCTCTTAACATCCCTAATGATCCCTTTAGGTATGATAAGCTGCCTACACCAAAAATTAAAAATGCTGAAGAGGACCGACTTAACAAGCTGCAATCTCCCTCCAAAACTAAGTTTTTTGGTGGACCATTGGCTCAACTTGTCCTTAATTCTTTCAAGCAGAGCAGTGCAGTCCTTACCAGTGAGCTTTCGAGTGACTAGGGGAACCCCAAGATACCAAACTGGAAGCTGAGCCACTCTAAAGCCAGTAGCTAACCGGATCTGATCAAGGGTGTTTTAACTCAAGCCACAAGCAAAGAATTCAGTTTTCAAGACATTTAACTTAAGCCCTGAAAGTTCATAAAACATTTCCAAAGTACTTTGGACTCCAAGCACAGATTCAAAGGAACCATGAAAAAAGACCAATAGATCATCCGCAAAACAAAGATGGGTGAGTTGGATTCGTTTGCATTTGGGATGATACTTAAAAACACCCTTCATAGCAGCAATATTCAAGAGAGAAGACAACACATTCATCACTATAACAAAAAGATAGGGTGAAAATGGGTCACCCTACCTAATCCCCCTTGCACCCTTAAAGAACCCCACCAGGCTGTCATTCAAAGAAATAGAATACATAGGAGTAGTAATGCAACCACTGATCCAATTGCAAAACATTTCAGGAAGACCCATTGCTCTAAGAATGTTCAGCAAAAAATCCCAATTAACAGAGTCAAAAGCCTTCTGGAGGTCTATTTTAATAGCACACCGAGGAGAAAGATTTTTCCTAGAATATCCTCTAACCACTTCCTGAGCCAACAAAGTGTTATCCACTATATTCCTGCCCTTAACAAAAGCTGTCTGATTCTTGGAAATCATTTCAGGAAAGTAGGGAACAAGTCTATCCACAAGGATTCTAGTTATAGTTTTATAGACTACAGAACAACAAGATATCGGTCTAAAATCTTTTGCAAAGCAAGCATTTGAGGACTTTGGAACCAACACTAAAGTTGTAGCATTAAAAGTAGGCAGCAAGAAAGAAGTTTGGAAGTAATACCTCACGGCACAAATAAAGTCACTGCCCACAATTTCCCAGGCAACTTTGAAAAAACCAGAAGTAAAGCCATCTGGACCCGGGGCTTTGTCATTCCCTTGCCTAAATAAAGCCTCTTTAATCTCCAAATTATTAACCTCCTTAGTGAGAAAAGAAACAGCTCCATCATGCAGAGAATACCTCAGTAAATCTTTCAAACTCTCAATAGGGGAACCCTTAACCAAAGGGTCAGTGGAGCCAATAAGATTAGTGAAGAACTTCACTAACTCTGCAGCCATACCATCAAAGGTATCATATATCTGTCCATCCTCACCCATAACTAATCTGATTGTATTCTTTTTCTGATTTACTTGTGTCCTCTGATGAAAGAATCTGGTGTTTAAATCACCTTCCCTAAGCCAGTGAGCTTTTGCTTTTTGCTTGTAGAAAATAGATTCTACAATCTCCAAATCCACTAGCTCAGCTTGAATCCTCCTCTCATCATCAACTTTTCGCTGCTCTGGGTGAGCCAGATTAAAAATTTGAGCCAATTCTAATTCATCCTTTTTGCTACTTACCCTGCTAGAGATATCAAAAAAGTACTCCTTATTCAATTCCTTTAGACGGGGCTTGAGCCTTTTCAACTTGAGGAACAAGCAGCTCATGGAATTATCCCCACTCTGTCCATACCAAGCATCTCTAACAATACCCAAGAATTGCTCATGCCTGGTCCAGCAATTAAAGAATTTAAAAGGGCGAGGTCTCTTGGTCATGCCATCCTTGTGTGACCAGAGTAAACCAAGGCAGTGGTCAAAAACTCCCTGGGCAGCAAATTCAGCAAAAGAATCAGGGTGATCAAGCAGCCACTGATCATTGACTAACATCCTATCTAATTTACGAGCTAAATAAGATTCATCCTGCTTGTTCGACCATGTAAATAATGGCCCAATAAACGGATGGTCCATGAGGTCAAGATTCTCCAAGCAATCCTGAAAGTCTTTCATGTCAGGGGTGCAGTGAATACCCATAATATCAAAATCAGAGCTCTCCTCTGCTTTTGCAATAATATTGAAGTCCCCCCCAATTACCCATGAGAAAGTTCCAACCTCATTCCCAACAAAGGTTAGGTGTTCCCAAAGTCCCTTTCTAGCAACTCCAATGTTATTGGCATAAACAGCCGTAATAGCTGTCCTATGCCCATCAACTATCCCCCAAATAGTAACAACTTGATCATGTTTCCGCAACACATAAAACGTCAAGTGTTTCCTCCAAAATATCCAAATTCGACCCCCATCAATAAAGTCATAATTCTCAGCAAAATTCCAGTCAGCAATCAAAGAAGAAGAGAAAATATCATCATTTTCCCTCCGAATACGAGTCTCCATCAAACACATAACATCCACCCCAGCTTTATCCAATCTTCTAAGCACTTTCAGCTGTTTGAGGGAATTGTTTATCCCCCTCATATCCAAAACCCTATAATCATTGAGAATGAATGGAATACACGAGACCACCCACACTCGAATTCACTATAGTACTCTTAGCTTTTTCCAAGTGATCCTTCTTTTTTGTCTTTATCTCATTTAGCAACATAGCCACCCCCAAGGAAGCAGTTCTAGTTTTCCTAGGCCCCTCTGCAACACCCTACAGTTTACTAAAGGAATCCACAGTTTCCTTCTTTCTCCCTTTTGTTTTCTTCTTCAAAGAATCCTGAAGAGAAGGAAAATCACCAGGAAGAGCATCATGCGAGGGATTAATTCTAGAGCTAATCTCAGTCAGGCAAGAAACAGATTCATTCTGAGGAATAGATTCATTCTGCAGGAATTGAGCAGGATTGTCAGGTGGCATTCCCACAATTGCCCCACTACCCTCTTGCAAGGCATTATCCGAAGTCTCCACAATTACCTCACTGCCCTCCTGCAAGTCTTTAACTGAAGCCTCCATAGCAGTACCGACCTGAAAATCCACATATTGTGCCAATTCAATTGACTGACCATTGGCAGAATGAGTATCAGAACTAAAATGCACCTTCTTATTAGCAATTTTAAGTTCAGCATTAGAAACATTGGCACTTGCTTGAATTTTCTTAGTACCAGTAACCAAAGAAGCCAACTCATTTTTCCTCCAAACTTGGATCTCCTTAGGCTTTTGAGTAGACAGTTGAGCCTCAGTACATGAGTTAGCATGATGACCAAAAGTTTTGCAAACAGTACAACCCTGAGGAAGCCAGGGCACAAACACCCTGATGATCACTGGTGACCCATCATTTAAAATAACAGAAATAGAGTCAGGAATAATGCCTCCAACTTCTATTTCCACGCAGGCCTTAGCGAATTCAAGCTTCTGTCTGGAGGCCGTTATGGTGTCCATGTACAAAGGCCTACCTATTGCACTAGCTATATAGCTTAACCCCTTTTGAGAAAAAAGCTCTAGGAGAACATTATGAAGCTGCACCCAGACTGGCATACAAGACAGATCGAAACTTAGCTTCTGCAATCCAGGAACCCATTTACGCAAAACTAATGGTTTGTTATGGACATGCCAAGGTCTATTATCCAGCACCCATTCCTTCAAATCAGAATATAGGAATGAAAAATGAATAGGTTAGGGCCGGCTACACTAACCTTGACTTGTGAAGAATTCCCCCAAATTGATTCAATGATTCGTTGCATAGAGCCATAACTTGGAGCAGGGCCAATAAATTGACCTACCAAAGCGTGATTCCAATCCGCAATGCCTTCATCGATCACCTCAGGCGGAGGAATAACAGTGGTCACCCCATCTCTAGACTCGGGAGGGAAAAAATCAAGGGATTGCTCCTTTGAACCCACGAACAACTTCTTCCAATCGAGACTCGAACACCGTAAATCCATGCAAAGAAAACAGAAAACGAAAACCAGAGAACTTAAAAGCAAGCAAGAACGAACCAGGATCATAAACGAGGAGGAAACTCTGAGGGAGCATTAGGCCTGCTAATATTATTAAAAGGTTAAAATACCTAAAATTACAATAAAAGTTTACAAATATCATCGTAAATTAAATACGTAATTTGGACATTTTATTATAACATGGAAACTAACAATTATAAATCATATAATGACAATTCAGGAAAAATGAAAAAAAAAATCAATAAAAAACTCAAAAAATGTAGATACGAACAAATTTGATGCATCACCGAATGAAGTATAAAAGAAAATTAAGCTATTAAAAGACTATCGAGAACTACAAATCAGAGTCAAATATCATTAGAAACTACCCAAAAAAGCATCTTTATCAAACTGTGTCGTCGTCAAATCTAATCATGATAAAATATAAATAAAAGATCAAAAAACGAACGAAAAAAATGAACGTGTCACAAAGATAAAAATAAACATGTCTCAAAGATAAAAATAAACATGTCTCAAAGATAGAGATATACGTATCACACATATAGGAATAAATATGGTACAAAGATATAATTATTATTATTAAAAAAATCGACGGTCGATAACCAACATTAAAATTTACGCAACAATCGATTAATAAAAATTAAAAAAAAAAGTAGATCCGTAAAAATTAATTTAATAATCAAACTAAAATTCATTTGAATCTAAAATATTAAAAAATTTAATCCATAAATTATTATCGGAATAAAGAACTCGAGATCCGTGATTAACTGCACGTGTTACCGTCCGATCCTTTTGAATCCGTATGTCTACCGCTATCCAAAACACTAATCATTGTAATGAGAAAAAAAAATCAAAAGGAGACAAGACCGGGTCCCACGAGGGAGCCACCGCTGTTAGTGGGAAGTGTGGAAGCGCGGCTGCCGCATTTTCTCTGTGGGTCCGGTCTTCGGTCATCGATGCCTATAAGGCTCATAGTCAAAGATTTCGCTTTCCCACAATTATTGATTTTTTATAATAAAATATTTTCTTTATTACTAATATATACTCGATTATGCCATACGGCTTACGTTCATTTTATTGATCATAAACAATAAAATAGGGTAAATTACGTATTTAATCATTCATTCTTTTTAAGCTTATCTTTTGATATTTTAATTATGTTTTAAATCATATTTAATACTATTATTTGTTTTTATTCTAATCATTTCTCATTAAAAAATTTCACTGATCTTTAAATATGTTTTTTGTTTTTATATTTATATAGCATTCTTCTTTTATTGTTTTTAATTGATTTTATTCAACCGATAATAAATATAATGATGTAAAAATTAAAAGTATTATAAAAATATCACATTATCATTGTTATTAATTTTTTAACAATAAATAATTAGAACAAAATAAAACTTTACGTTATATATAATTTTAAAAAATAATCAAAGTGTACTATGCATCCACGTTATCTTTCTAGAAACTAGAGTTACATTTTAAAATTGGATATTAATATAATTTTAATTAAATTTTTTGTTAATCTAATTATTTGTTTTGGAGTAAAAGTTTGACTTGATTTGATAGAAAATAAAATGAAAGGAAGAAAGTTGAACGATTAGGTTTAAAATAAATTTGGATTAGATTTATAAAAAAATAATCTTATTAGTTTAAGAATATTATGAAATATTAATTCATATTTTAAGTGAATATTATAAAGACATGAGGAACGGTGACGTGTTGTAACAAGACATCTACGACGGCGGGTCGGGGGCATTTGCGACTTAGCGTTAAAAGCTGTGGGTGCCGGTGGGACCTCCTTTTCTTTACGTTTTCCCACCGTCATTATTATCAATGCCTCATGTTGCGCCACGTTTCTCGCTGCAGGATAAAGTGTATATGAATACTATATTTTTTCTGAAATAAATAATATAAAATTGATAAAATAAAAAAATAGTGGAATGTGGGGCCCAAATAAAAGGATAGCAATAAGGAAAGGTCAGGTTAGGTTGAAGAGTGTGGGGCGGCTGCCGGCTTTGCATTATATATAATATTGCCATTAATTCGTTTCCTATGAGGTGACAACTTTCTTTTAAATAAAAAATTAATTCTCTCTCTCTCTCTCTCTAATTGGCTAATGTTATTATATGTCCAGAAATTATTTGGTGAGATTAACATGCCTAACTTCCCTCCACGACGTATTATTGGGCCACGTACAGATTTATCTATCGAAATCATTTTAATCAATCATATCTAAATACAATCTAATCCACAACTCTTGATCAATTTGTACAAATATAGATATCAATTACGTTAATCAATGGTAAATATCATCCTCTAAAGCCTCCGATTAGTCCACGTGTGAAACCATAGATGGAACGAGTTC
The DNA here is from genome assembly GCF_006381635.1 of Hibiscus syriacus. Classification (NCBI taxonomy): domain Eukaryota; kingdom Viridiplantae; phylum Streptophyta; class Magnoliopsida; order Malvales; family Malvaceae; genus Hibiscus; species Hibiscus syriacus. The sequence goes on from NW_024062588.1 coordinate 136,081, forward strand.
AATTACTTCTTAGATTTATGTTAATTTTGAAATTAAATAAATTAAATTATGGTTTTTAGTTTTTTTGGTTCAATAATGTCTTAATCTTATTAGTTTTCTAAACTGTATTTCTTAATATTATTAGTTTTTGAAACTACGTAAATAAAACAACGAGGTCCACATTTCTAAGTTTAATTACTTTTTAATTGTATTAATTATAAATTAAACAATTACTTTCGAAATTAAACAAAATAAATCATATTCTCATTGTTTAGATTTAAATACGTCTTAAGTTATTGCATAAAAAAATACATCTTAAATTATGTAATGGAGGAGTTTATTATACAAATATCATCTGAATTATGTTATCCAATTTATGTTATTAAGATTCAATATATTTAATTACACACTAAACCACTGATATTTGCCTTGGTTATGTTACATTGGCTTCAAACATAATTCTACATTGTTTGACAATTATAATAAGATGTGAAATTATCTAAAGTCAATATTTACAAGATTCTTTTATCTCCTCTCTTTTGGTTTAAATATTTTTTTTGATAACGTAGAACCTCTCAATGTCAGGTTAAAGAACCCGACCCTACAAGGCAACTTCCGGAGGGACTCAAATAACCCACCATTCTATCCCCGTTTTTTTCCAGGAAAATTCATCGTCATGGGCGCCACGATCCTTCATGTTATGGGTAATGCATGGAATGAATTGTTTTGTCTGCTCTCATACATGTATAGGATTTTTGTATTTTTTATAGGAAACTTGCCAAGATGTATTATTCCATTGGAAGGCAACGTCTATTTTGCGTTTTCTACATCGGGACCACGGAATTAGCCACCGTCCAAGAAAACACACCAAAACTAACGGCGGTATTAATAATAAATTAATTAAGACGGAAAGTCACTAATAATATTTAAATGATTTTTTAATCGTCAAACGCATCATTATATTTATTTTATAATTGAACGCTTATAATTATAATTCGTTTTAGCGATTATTTTATCATAATTTAATAATTTTATATTTTGTGAAAGTTAAATAACCAAACTCAACGCCCTATGGTATACTTTACCCTTAAATTAATCATGCGAAACACTAGATAAAGAATCGTTCGAGTAATAAAACATGAATTACAATGAAAGAAAACAGACAACGTTGAACGGCCTCCGCCGCCGTCCGCGACAGGATCACGGAGTTTCTATCAGTACGACAAGAAACATAAAAACAGAAAACCAGGAAAAGAAAACCACAAAAGGAACCGTTTAAGATTTGCTATAACGCGATGGCTGCCGACAGATTCTTGTAGCGAGCGTGTGGGTCCCAGAAAGTTCTTATCTCTCCAATCTCCGTAGAGGGAGCGCGTGGGGGGTGTTTGGACGTTGAAATGACGGCCTCCTGAGTCAGGCAACAATGGTGACGCTGATGACGAAGGTGCATTGTTTAAGTATCGACGGTGGGAGTGGGTAAAGTGCTAGAGGAAAAAGAATCACACACCGTTTGCGTGTTGGGATCTTCACATGTTTCATTAACATCAGTAGTGGGAAAATTTATTAGAAGTTTTAATTAATAATATTTTTTATATTAATTTTTTCAAGATCAATCTTTATTTTTCTTTGTTAGTGTAAATAAGAAACGAGTAGTTATTTATAATTTATTTTAAAAGTCGTATCTCTCATCTACTAAGACTAAGGATTACGTGATGATGAGTAGGTTCCATCAAAAAAATTGATTTTTTTCTTACTAAAATAACATGTTTTTAAATAAATTTTTTAATTTTATTTAAGGGTATACTACATATTTAGTATCTAAACTATCACTTTTACTTCATTTTGGTACATAAACTTCTATTTTTTTTTCAAATCATACATAAAATTTACTTTTTATTTATTTTAGTACCTCGCCGTTAAAAATTTAGGTACTAAAATGAAACAAAAAGTTAACAATGGGTACTAAAATGAAACAAAAAGTAAACATTAGATATGATTTTGAAAAAATTAAAAGTTTAGGTACTAAAACGGAACATAAGTGATACTTTAGGTACTAAACAATTAGTTTCCCTTTATTTAATTGCTGAATTCAAATATAATTTCTCTAATTTATGCATCTTCATATTTAACATTGTAAAATATGTTTACAAAATAAATATTATAAATTTTGTATTAAATTCAAAATAAAATAAAATAATCTTACAAAGAATATAATGACTAAACTCAAAATAAAATAAAATAACTAAACTCAAAATAATGAAGATCGGCTATAAATACCCTTCTCCCCGATTAAGTTCCTCACATCTCTCCTCTCAACTTATAAATTAATACAACAATTCCGTCAACGAGTCAATAATTCAGACAATTTCTCATATTTTATTCAGAAGTTTGTTCGATTTTTCGTTATAAGGTAATTTTGTGATAACTTTTTATTATATTTATTGTTTATTATGATTATTTGAAAAAATATTATACTAATTGTTGTCAATTAATTTCTGTGTTTGTAAAATTAGAAAGCGGAAATATACGTCGAAATAGTTTTGCGATACAAGTAATAATATAAAATTATATTATTTAAATTATTTACGTTTATGTGTAAAAATTTTATTATGTTGTATTTTCGTTCATATATTATTTATTTAATCAGCATTGTTTCAGTTGTTTTTTTTTGCATATATAATATTGCTTCAGTTTTAAACTCAAAGAATGGCGCGACTTTCAGCTATTGTTTATTATGATGGTGAAATTCGAGAAGATGAAACTGGCGTTGTTTTCGTATCAAATGAGCGTGTTAAAATATCATTGAAGAGAAACATAACTCTTGAGGAGCTGATAACAAAGATTTCGAGGAAGATTCATGTTGGAAGTAGTAGAAGAATGTCGTCGTTACAGTACAGATTTCCAACATCATTGTTGCCATTAACTTATACAGCGTTCGAACTTTTGAACAATGATGATGTTAAAATGATGGTTGAAGCTCAAAGTAATTATTCAGACGCCGATATTGAGATATATGCAAATTTAATTCAAGTGTGTGCCGTTCGAGATCAATCATTAAGCTTCCACTATGGGCTGGCTGAACAAGTTGATAGCCCGACGACAGTAATGTGTAATGATTTTAATGCCATAATGGGGAGACATTCATCCGTAACTCCTTACGATATGTACCGAGGTGGGTCGACGAATAATCCGTATGGCAACATCGCGTCCAGTTCAAGGGGAAGACATTCATCTACAAATCCGTTTGACATTAATATGGAGATGTTATCAACGCAACCATCTGTGCAGTTTCCATTTGACACGATGATTTCAAGCTCTAGGGGGAGGCATTCGACTGCGAGCTTTTTCGATCTCAATGTCGATATGCTTTCTAGTTCAAGGGGAAGGCGTGCAAGTAGTAGGTTCTTCGACCTAAATGTGGAGCGCATGGAGGAATCATCATCTCCACTAGAAGAACCGCTTCGTGAGCCTGGTGCGGATGGTGCTGAGACTGGACTATTCATTCACCCAGAATCACTGTAATTTAAATCCGATGATGATAAAGTTCCAGGAAATGTGGCACAAACTGACCCTCATGCACACATGTATGAAGCTGATTATGGTGCAATATACGGGCTAGAATCTGTGTATATGCCTCATCTCGGTGACTATAGATATTATTCATCAATAAATAATGGTGAGTTATTTGTAGGCAAGGAGTTTTCAAGCAAAGAAGAAGCGGTGATGGCTATAAAATTACAATATCTGTAATTCTGTTCAGTCCAGAGGCAACCGATCCACGACCAAAAAATATGTATGCTACTATGCCCGACCCGAAAACGGATGCAATTGGATGGTTCACGTATCGAAAAGGAAGAGAAAAAACAACATATGGGAACTAACAATATACAACGGTCCTCACACATGTTGTGTTGGAGGGGTCAACCAAGATCATCCCAACTTGGACTCTGAAGTGATATGCTAAGCCATAATGCCAATGGTAAAAGCAAGCTCTCAAATAGCTATTGCTGTGTTGATTTCAGCTATACAATCACAGTATGGGTACACTGTCTCCTATAAAAAAACTTGGTTGGCAAAACAAAATGTCATTGTCAAACTGTATGGCGAATGAGATGCATCTTACAACGAACTTCTAGACTGGTGCGGAGGTTGAATCCTGGGATAATTGTGGACTTTGAAACCTCCTATGCATACCATAATGATCGAGTTCTCCACGATCGATGCCAATTCTACCGATTTTTGGACTTACCCACAGTGCGTTAATGCTGTCAAATACTGAAAGCCTGTGGTCCAAATCGACGAGACTTTCTTGTATGGAAAATACAAGCAAGTTTTATTATTGGCAGTTGTCCAAGATGGCAATCGCAACATTCTTCCAGTTGCTTTTGCTCTTGTCGAAGGAGAAAATACAGATTCTTTTGCTTTTTTCCTCCGAAATTTACGTGCACGTGTTATCACGAGGGAAAACATCTGTGTCATTTCAGATCGCAGAGCTGGGATCAAAGCAGCAATGGAGTCTTTGGGTCCAATGTGACAACCACCCTTTTTCCAACATATGTATTATCTCCGACACATTGTTGCGAACTACCATAGAAGGTACAAGAATAATGATGAGCGTCAATTAATTGTGCGTATGGGTAAGTGAAACTGATGTAGTTTGTTTTCTTTCGATCGTTTTAATTTTGCAAAGAAAACAAGTTAGTAAGTTATATATTTTTTGATCAGGTTACGAACTACTTCCTTGAACGTTTGAATCAATGCTTCAAGATTTACGGGCGAAGAACGAGGAAATATACGATTACATCAACCTCATCGATAAAGAAATGTGAACGAATGCATATGATGGTGGATATCGATATGGACACATGACGACCAACTTAGCAGAGGCAATCAATTCAACTTTAAAGGGTGCACGTCACTTACCAGTAGCGACTTTGGTAAGACTATATATTTTTGTTTGGGGTGCTTTTTGCGAAGCTCGGGGGACAAGCTCAAACCTGGATGTAAGGCGGTCATGTCTATCACCCTAGATTAGTTGCAAATCTACAGAAAAAAATTATGCATCAAATGGAATGTCTGTAACAAGCTTCTCTAGAAGGCATTAAATATTTCGTGTCGCAGTGTTGCCGCGACCTCTTTAAGGGATTGAAACTGTGTCGTTAAGAGTAAATCTAAGGGACAGAACGTGCGACAACGGGATTTTTTCAAGCTCTTAAGTATCCATGCTCTCATGTGATAACAACTTACTCGCATACACGCCAAGACTATAACCATTTTGTGGATCCCGTATACCTAGTATCTGAAGTTTTTTAGGTATACAAATTTGAGTTTCCCCCATAGGTAATGACAAAGACCCTGATGAGGTTCAAGATTGGCTTCCGATTGTACCAAATCCAAGTTTATTGAGGGAGCGTGGTCGTCCAAAATCCAGTCGAATTCATTGCGATATGGATATTCGAGAAAGATCTAGACAAGACAGAAGATGTGGGCATTGTAGAAACCTAGGACACATTAGAAAAACATGTCCACTTCTGTTGCCATCAAGTAGCAATTGATGAGGAAATGATGTATTTGTTTATTAAATAATAATTCTTGTACTTTAATTTGCATTTACTTCAAGTTAATGTCATTCGATAATCGCTGATGAAGATTAAAAAAACGATACAATAATACGAGATTGGACGATTGCGTTATATGTGATTATAATAAAAGAGATAATAAGTGACAAACTTAAGAAAGTTATCAAACAAAATCATTAAATTTTATTAAACTGATAACAATTTGGTATTTCAAAATAATTTTAAATACAACAAACTTACAATAAGTATTAAATGGTAAATGATAACCAAATTACAATAACTGATATTAAATGATAAAAAAAAAATTAACTGAAATACATTAAAAAAAAGTCCAAAAAATTTAACAAAATAAAGTAAGTATTAAATGAGAAATAATAAAAAATTACAATTAAAAAATCCAATAAACTAAATACAAATATAATAAAAAATAAAATCTATCGATGCATGTGATGCGAATGTGTTCCGCAGGGCGGTGGCTTTCGGTCTCGAGGAGGATTTCTTCGTATCACTGGTTGTGTCTCCTCGCTCTCATCATCATCACCATCATCGTCGTCGTCGTCGTCTTGAGTAGGTACATGAGGAGCTGATGACGATGAAGTACCTCCATAAAATAAGGACCCTAGAGGTGTATGACTGACTATCCCACCGGCCTGCGAAAACTGGGAAAACTCATAAAACCCATACATCGCTGAGTGTGAAAACTGTACAGGAGGTGTCTGTACTGCGGCCATGAGTGATGAGGCTGAACCCGCCAAATATCCAGCATATAAACCCCAAGTTAGATCTGCAAATATATACCCATAGTAGCCTCCAGGAGGGGTCATTTGTGATGGTGGCGGCTGTAACATCCTCAATACTGGGTTAGTGACTAAATTGGAAAGTTTCAGATTTTGGTGATTAAAATAGAATGAATGAATGTATAAAGATTTATATGTAAATGATTGTGTAGGATTTAATTGAAAGGAAGAATGAATGGAAGGGCAAAAGAGTCATTTGCAAGGAAAATTAATTAAAGAAGGGATAAGGATATATATGAGTACAAGTGGGTTGAAAATGAGAGAACAACAAAGGCTTCCAGAGTTCTCTTCTTCTTCTTCTTTCTTCCTTGTGCGTGTGAACCAAAGCAAAGGTAAGATTTCTGATTATTGAGTTTCTTGTTAAATTTAATATTGGGTTTTGATTATTAGATGATAACTAAGCTTAAGAAAAGCTTAAGTTATCTTAACATCAAAGGATTATTGTGTTAGGAGGGATTTAAGATTTGAAGTTCTTAAATGAAATCTTGGAATAGAGTTCATAACTAGAATTGAAAGTTATATTTGACTTGTTATCAATCTAGTTAAGATATACGAAGTGTTAAAAACGGAATTCAAACATGTTGATTTATTAATGTAATTCTTGAATTACATATGAAGGATATGATTTGAAGGTTTAAGATGAAATAAATGAGTATAATTTGGTTTAAGGATGTGTACTATAGTTAAGAATGAAAAAAGAAGATTAAACATGAAGGATTTAATCCAAAATGAATGAATTTTGGGTTCAAAAAGAGGATTCTGGGTAGAGTGTATCGATGCATATTCATAGTGCATCGATGCATCAAGGTTAAAACCCAGAAATCGTTTGAATGTGTATCGATGCATTAGTAATGCATCGATGCACTCTTTTAAAATAAAAACATCGAATGCAATTGGTGCATCGATGCATAAGGAGTGCATCGATGCGTCCCAGCAATAATAATACATCGAATACCTTTTATGCACCGATGCATCAGTAGTGCATCGATGCATACCTTCATTAAAATATGAAATTGACTTTTCTCTTAGTCTAAAGAGTGAACCATTATAGTATATTAGTTATAATACTGATATAAATCCATGTGTGATTATGTAGATACTAAAAGTAAGCTTATTCCTGAACGATCAAAGGATTAAAATCGAATCAAAGCAAAGCTAAGGTGCATACTATATGTATATTATAATGGAATAAGACTTGTGATAAGTCTAATCCCTATGTTGATTTTATAATACAATAGTTGTGAACATGCATACATGATAATTATTGTGATACATGCATAAGACATATATGTGTTCATGTGATATGATATGTGATATGACATGTGATATGAGAACATGATATGAAGTGATATGAGATACATGATCACAAGAGAAATGATATGAGTACATGAACATATGAAATATAAGAATAATGTCCATAGTATATGATATGAGAACTATATGTGTAATTGGCATGCCAAGAGTCGAGGGTATAATAGTCCTTCGGGATGTAGTTCTTCTGGATGTAGTGGTCCTACGGGACATAGATAATTGTCCTACGGGACGAATACTAAACTAAGGTTCGGTGCCCCATGAGAGAATTGATACGAGCTGTGGTGACAGCATTAGTGCACAACCTCAATGTACTCACATACCTCTATTCTCAATAATATACATGGGCAACAACAACAGCAATTGAAATACCGATTTACAGTGAAAGTGATACAAGAAGGTAAGTTTTGTATGTGTATTATATGTTATCGTGCGATAGATACATGCATATTGAAATGTCATGATCCAATGGTAAGTATGAACATTCATAAGTTTATTGTTGCATATTCATTTATTGCCTCACTAAGTCTATGACTTAGCGTGTAAGTGATTTACACGTAGGTACCAAGAATCAGGAAAAGTGGAAATAGAAGTAGCACGGACAACAATACTACTAAGAGATCAGATCAGAAGTAATTGACAAAGTATGCACTTGGTTATGTATAGAGTGTTGGCATGTAATAAGTGTTAATTACGAATACTCTGATCGATTTTGTATTTTATGGTCTTATGTAAATTAATGTATTTCGTTTTAATGAAAGTTTTAAAAATTCTCGGGATTTTCTATAAGAGTCAAAGTTTGAAATGTCAATGTGACACCTCAGACTTGTATTCGGGTTGGATATGAGTTAAGGGTGTTACATTTAATGGTATCAGAGCTACGGTTTAGTCGATTCTCGGCATAAACCGAAGTCTAGAGTGTCTTATAAGGTATACATGCCAACAAAATAGTGGAAACTTCTTATCTGATGGAATAGTAAGTATGTTGTTTTTCTAATAGAACTATATGGTTGTATTTTTATAGATGTCCGGACAAAGTAGATTTAGAAATGAAGCGAGAGACGATAAACCCGCTGAAAGCAGTAATTCACCTGCCCTGGCCAGGCAGAGTGAAGAACAGACATCCTCTGGAATGCCTGTCAATGATCAAGATATATTCTTTAGAACGTTAGACGCGGTATTGACGCGTTTCCAACCTCCTGTTACTTCAACTCCAAAAATGAATGTTGCGAAAGAGTTGAATTTGAAGATCAATTTGTTAGTCATTATTTGTTACTTGGTCATTATTTTTAGAAGAATTCAAGCATAAGTACATTGGAGATTAATTTTTTCGTCAAATGAAGCAAGAGTTCATGAATTTGAAGCAATGGAATCACACTGTATATGAGTACGAGTGTGAATTCAATAAGTTGAGCTGCTTTGCTGCCGAGCTAGTTCTACTGAAAAGGATGCTTATGAGTGGTTCGTAGAGGGTTTACGTCCTCGGTTAAAAGAAATATTGATTGTCATTTATCATCATTTCAAGAAGTAGTTAACCGTGCCAAGGCTCTGGAAAGAGCTCAGAACGAGAGGTTTGAAAATTCAAGAGCTCAGACAGTCAAAAGAACGGTGTTTCTTCGAGTTCCGCCCCATCAAAAAGGGGACAGTCAATGCTCAGTCAGTGGAATCTGGAACTGGGAGAACTAATCAGAGTCAAGCCAGACAATGCTCGTATTGTGGAAATAATCATTTAGGGGTATGCCGGATGATTTCTGGAGTCTGCTTTAGATGTGGAGACGCCAGACATTTCGTTCGAGATTGTCCAATGTCAACCAATGAATCTGTACAGCCAGAGAGGTATGTTTCTGTAGCCCAGAGGGGAAGAGGTAGAGGCAGAGAAAGAAGTCAGTCAAAGTCCTCTACTCAACAGGAGATACACTCCACTGCTCGAGTGTACAACCTCAAGACCAATGAGGATTATGATGACCCATATATTATAACAGGTACCTTTCTATTGTGTGACAAAGGTATTATTGTATTGATTGATCCGGGGTCTACATATTCATATATTACTAGTACGTTAGTAAGAGAATTGAACATTCCTTTAGAAACTACTAGCAATGAAGTAATAGTGACGAATCCATTAGGGCACAGTACTCGGGTAAATATGGTGAGCCGAGGTGTCCCATACGGATTCAGGGAATTGAATTCCCTGCTAATTTGATGGAATTACCTTTTGATGAATTGAAGTGATACTGGGGATGGATTGGTTATATCGTTATTACGCTGATGTCGATTGTAGACTGAAAAGAGTGACATTGAGAAGTTCCGAAGGAATAGAAGTTATTGTATTTAGTGAAAGATGTAATCTATTACTAAATGTGATTTCAGTGATGACTGCAAAGAAGTTACTGCTAAAGGGATGTCAAGGGTTTATTGCTAATGTACTGGATGTTAGAACCAAGGAGAAAAGGATTGAAGAGATTCCTATAGTCAGAGAGTTTCTCAATGTATTTCCTGAAGAGTTGTTAGGTTTACCTCCTGACAGAGAGGTAGAATTCCAGATTGAGATAATACCAGGAACAACGCCCATTGCAATGACACCATACAGAATGGCTCCAAAGGAATTGCAAGAATTAAAGATTCAATTAAAGGAGTTATTGGACAAAGGTTTATTAGACCAAGTGTATCACCTTGGGGAGCTCCAGTTCTATTTGTTAAGAAGAAAGATGGATCAATGCGTCTTTGTATCGATTACAGACAACTTAATTAAGTGACCATCAAGAACAAGTATCCACTTCCCGAATCAACGATTTATTTGATCAATTAAAGGAAGCTTCAGTGTTCTCAAAAAATTGATCTACGTTCGGGTTATCATCAATTAAAGATTCAAGAAAAAGACATTTCAAAAACGGCGTTTAGAATAAGATATGGTCACTATGAATTTATCGTGATGCCGTTTGGAGTTACGAATGCACCAGCTGCTTTTATGGATTTAATGAATAGAATTTTCAAACCGTATTTAGATCAGTTTGCTGTGGTGTTTATTGATGATATTTTAATATATTCAAAGTCAGAAGAAGAGCATAGTTCACACTTACAGATTGTTTTACAGATTTTACGAGACAAGAAGCTTTATGCTAAATTTTCTAAATGTGAATTCTAGTTGAATGAAGTGGCATTCCTTGGATATATAATTTCTGCAGAAGGAGTTCGAGTGGATCCCCAAAAGATTAAAGCTATTATGGAGTGGGAAGTTCCAAAGAATATATCGGAAGTTATAAGTTTTTTGGGGTTAGCTGGTTATTATCGAAGGTTTGTTAAAAACTTTTCGATTATAGCATTACCCATGACTAAACGGTTGAAAAAGGAAGTAAAATTTGTTTGGACTCAAGAATGTCAAGAGAGTTTTGAAAAGTTAAAGAAGATTCTTACAGAAGCTCCAGTGTTAGTTCTACCCGAGTCTGAAAAGAACTTTATAGTGTATAGTGATGCGTCTCATAGTGGTTTGGGATGCGTATTAATGCAAGAAGGCAAAGTGGTGGCCTATGCTTCGAGACAACTAAAACCGCACGAGAAAAATTATCCAACACACGACCTAGAGATGGTGTCAGTAGTGTTTGCTTTAAAGATATAGCATCACTACTTGTATGGTGAAAAGTGCTACTTGTATACGGATCATAAGAGCTTAAAATACTTGATGACTCAGAAAGAGTTAAATTTAAGACAAAGAAGATGGGTGTAAATTTCTCAAGGATTATGATGTGGTGATTGATTTCCATCCTGGAAAGACAAATGTGGTAGCTGATGCCTTGAGTCGAAAGACGTTTGCAGCTTTACGAACTCTTGATGCTAGATTATCGTTAAGAGAAGATGGTGCAATTTGTACAGAACTGACGGTCAAGCCCGTATTGCTAAATTGAATTAAAGAATTGCAAGTTAAAGATGAAAGTGTTTAAAGAGGATACAACAGATAAAGAATGGAGAGGGTACGGATTATGAGATTAAGTCTGATGAGAACTTGTATTATCAAGAAAGATTAGTAATTCCAGATGATGATGAATTAAAGAATGATTTGTTAACGGAAGCTCATTGTAGTCCATTGACAATTCATACGGGAGGGAACAGAATGTATATGGATCTCAAGAGTCGATATTGGTGGCCGGAAATGAAGAAAGACATTACGGAATTTGTATCAAAGTGTTTGACTTGTCAACAAGTCAAAGATGAACATCAAGTTCCGTCAGGATTGTTACAACCAATTTCAATTCCTTAATGGAAATGGGAAAACATAACGATGGATTTTGTGACGGGTTTGCATTTAACTCCAAACAAAAAAGATTCAATCTGGGTAATCGTGGATAGATTGATTAAGTCAGCCCATTTTATTCTAGTACGAACTAATTTCTCCATGGATAGGTATGCTGAGTTGTATATTAGAGAGATTATACGGTTGCATGGTATACCTATTTCCATAGTTTCTGATCGGGATCCTAGATTCACATCAATGTTTTGGAAGTCATTACATAGAGCATTGGGAACTCGGTTAAACTTCAGTACAGCGTTTCATCCTCAAACTGATGGTCAATCCGAGCGAACTATTCAAATTCTGGAGGATATGCTAAGAGCTTGTGTTATTGAATTCTAAGGATCGTGGGAAAGGTATTTACCACTTGTTTGAATTTGCATGCAACAATAGTTATCAGTCAAGCATCAAAATGGCTCCCTATAAAGCTCTATACGGAAGAAGATGTCATACGCCCTTGAACTGGTATGAACTTAAGGATCGAGAAGTTATTGGTCCTGAGTTGATTCAGAATACGGAAGAGAAAATTCAAGTAATTCAGAATAATCTGAAAGCTGCAGCTGATTTAAAAAGGAAAGAAATTGAATTTCAAGTCGGAGATAAAGTGTTCTTGAAAGTATCTCCGTGGAAGAAAGTATTGAGGTTTGGGCGTAAAGGAAAGTTGAGTCCTCGGTTCATTGGACCTTATGAGATTACTAAGAGGGTAGGATCAGTAGCATATCAGTTAGTTTTACCACATGAAATGGAAAAGATACACAATGTTTTTCATGTCTCAATGCTTGGGAAATATAGATCTGATCCATCTCACATTGTGACTCCTGAAGAAATTGAAGTCCGACCAGATTTAACTTATAAGGAAGAACCTGTTCAAATATTAGCTCACGAAGTCAAACAACTAAGGAACAAGACTATTCCATTGGTTAAGGTCTTGTGGAGGAATCACAAAGTAGAGGAAGCAACATGGGAATGTGAAGAGGACATGAGGATTAAGTACCCCTACCTCTTTGCATAATGAAAAATTGAGGATGAATTTTCTTAAGGGGGAGAGTTGTAACATCCTCAATACCGGGTTAGTGACTAAATTGGAAAGTTTCAGATTTTGGTGATTAAAATAGAATGAATGAATAGTATAAAGATTTATATGTAAATGATTGTGTAGGATTTAATTGAAAGGAAGAAGGAATGGAAGGGCAAAAGAGTCATTTGCAAGGAAAATTAATTAAAGAAAGGATAAGGATATATATGAGTACAAGTGGGTTGAAAATGAGAGAACAACAAAGGCTTCCAGAGTTATCTTCTTCTTCTTCTTTCTTCCTTGTGCGTGTGAACCAAAACAAAGGTAAGATTTTTGATTATTGAGTTTCTTATTAAATTTAATATTGGGTTTTGATTATTAGATGATAACTAAGGTTAAGGAAAGCTTAAGTTATCTTAACATCAAATGATGATTGAGTTAGGAGAGATTTAAGATTTGAAGTTCTTAAATGAAATCTTGGAATAGAGTTCATAACTAGAATTGAAAGTTATATTTGACTTGTCATCAATCTAGTTAAGATATACGAAGTGTTAAAAGCGGAATTCAAACATGTTGATTTATTAATGTAATTCTTGAATTACATATGAAGGATAGTATTTGAAGGTTTAAGATGAAATAAATGAGTATAATTTGGTTTAAGGATGTGTACTATAGTTAAGAATGAAAAAAGAGGATTAAACATGAAGGATTTAATCCAAAATGAAAGAATTTTCGGGTTCAAAAAGAGGATTCTGGGCAGAGTGCATCGATGCATATTCATAGTACATCGATGCATCAAGGTTAAAACCCAGAAATTGTTTGAATGTATATCGATGCATTAGTAATGCATCGATGCACTATTTTAAAATAAAAACATCGAATGCAATTGGTGCATCGATGCATAAGGAGTGCATCGATGCATCTCAGCAATAATAATACATCGAATACCTTTTATGCACCGATGCATCAGTAGACTATGGCACCCATTCAAACTAAAACAAATATATATAATTTGTATCAAAATAATAATCTAATTATATAACTATAATCTAAAATCGATTTTTAAACATTAAAATTCATACCTGTGTGCCAGCCTGCTGATCGATGAGCACCCTAATTTTTTCTAAATCATCATGAGCTACCTGATGAATTTTCCTATCAGTAGACCACCTATTCGAGGAAAAAAATTATTATACTTTGTATAAAATGATTAATATACGAAATCAGTTTTACAATTACCACAATAGTAGTGGAAATACGAATGGGTTCTTGACAACAAAACATAAAAAGGACAATCAATACCATACCCAAGACTGCAGCAGCAGGAGACATCCGCTGTTAGCATTACGCCTGTAGTTAGTGGCTCGACACATCTCTTTGTATAGGAAATCCAAAACTACTGAGCCCCAACTGAGTGATCCGGCCAGATGAAAGTCACCAAGGTGTCGCAACCACATACAGTGAACTTGGTTGTGCAATTTATCCGGCATCAACAACCCTCCTATCAGCTGCAGTATGCATGCTCGTGCATACATTTTAACTTCATTCTCAGACACGTCCTCGCTCAAATCAAACCAATTTAACGATATCCGACCACCGTTAAAATTTTCCGGGACACGTCCTAGATTATCCCAAACAAAGCACTCTAGGAACCATCTGCGATCCCCGATATCACATCTCCATCCACCGGAAGCCCCAGGTACATAGAAACATGCTCAAGTGTAATCTTGCACTCTACGCACGGAAGATGAAATGTGTGGGTCTCCGGCCTCCACCGCTCTACTAAGGCAGAAATCAGGTATGGCTCTATCTTACAGTGACCCTGATATCTACCTATATAACCGAATCCAACCTCTACTAAATACGACAAGACACAGCTAGGTATCACTAACTTAAGATTCCTAATAAAAGGATCTAATACACGGTCCTTCTCCTAAAATTAAATAATTACAAATATTAATTCTTAATCTAATAATCATGCATTAAATAAATCAACAAATTATCACTAATAATTTAAATTAAATTAAAAAGTTAAAATGTTACCGTATCAGCAAAGTGTCGAGATATATGATTTGCATCCAAGCGAAGTAAATCGTCTGCTATTTTATATCTGCAAAAAAATTAAATAAATTAAATACTTAAATAAATTAAATACAAAATATTAAAAATATAAGAAAATATACCTTAGAAGAGATTATAAGAGTATTTGAGAGTAGTTGAGAGAATTTGGTGTGATGAAAGTGATTGAGGATGGAGTAATTTATAGGGAGGTTTGGGGTATTAAAATTGGGGTAGTTGTGTAATTACACCTGCGGCGCGCCTTCCTGACGCGTGTCAGATTCACAAGGAAGGCGCGGCCCCTGCCCCGCGCCTTAGGTGTAATTACACACCCACCCCGCGCTTTATCCACGTGTATCCATGTCAGCATAAGGTGCGGTTCAGGGGGCGCGCCTTACCCCACGTGGCGCCAAATCAGCATATAGCACGGTGCAGGGGACGCACTTTGTTGCTAAGGGTGTTAGATCGAGAAATATAATCTGACCGGTGTTAGATCAGTAAATATACCGGTCACCAGTGATTTTTCGGGAAGAACGCCCAAAGGTTGAGGCGTATGTTTATTGAGAGGGGACAATTACGTTTTAGCCCCTCTTAATTTTGGAGTTGGGTAAATTAAGTCTTTACTCTCAAATTTTTAGGTTTAATTGTTTTCCAGGTCATGTCAATTTTAAAACTAGGTAAATTAAGTCTTGGTTCCCAACTATTTTTAGGGTCAAATTGCTTTATAGATTCTTTTTAATTTTGAAACTAGGCAAATTAAACTATGCTCTACCGTTATTTTAGTTTAAATACTTCTCCATAAATTTTAAAATTAAAGCAAATTAAATTGGACCCCTTAATTTTTAAAATTGAAATATAGACCTCTATAACTATATTTGAACACTCAATTTGTTATGATTTATGACTTCAGTGAAACTTCATCCCGACT
Source organism: Hibiscus syriacus (assembly GCF_006381635.1). Lineage (NCBI taxonomy): Eukaryota > Viridiplantae > Streptophyta > Magnoliopsida > Malvales > Malvaceae > Hibiscus > Hibiscus syriacus. Next base: position 152,033 of record NW_024062588.1, read on the forward strand.
CTAGTCTTAGGTTGAAGATACTTGTAATTTGGATTAGAGAAAATAGTTCAACCCAAATTGATTTTAAACTTTATTAGCACCCTTATGACTAACAAACTTAGAAGTCTTTCTTAAAAAATATTAGCATGTAAATTTTCTTTTCTTTCTCCTCCCCTTAATATACTAAATTAATTATATAAAAAAATTAAAAATTAATGAGGATGCACTTGCTTTTTTGGGGCTTAACGCATCCGTTCATGTTATACAAGTTAAAATTTATTTTTTTACGTAAATAACTCATTTTATTGATAGCTTCCATTTTAAAATTTAATTTATACCCATTTCTTATATATATATAGCCTATGAGTTAATTTAAAATCTGCTTGGATTGATTATTAAATGAGGTGAAAATGGTGACTTTTGGTAATAAGGAAAAAGGGGGTTGCCGGCAATACCATTCATTGTTTTCCCCATGAGTTGCCAGGCCCTAAAGCGTGATTTTTGGAATAGGTGCAGTTTGGTTTACCCTAGCTTAGGTAGGCCGGCTTCAGGCACATTGCTGCTGTTTCCCCTTTATTTGTCAATGCAGGATAGCTACCATTTTGAGGGTTTTCTTTTTTCTTTATGGATACCATTCAAAGGAAGACTATATGACACGAGATTGCAATGTTACTACACCTAATAGATGATCTCATAATTTATTTTCTGTAATATGATAGTGAAGTTACTATATATATATATATAAGAATACACGATTTTATTTTCTGTAATATGATTTTATAAAATTATAACTTTACAATATTAAACCTTGCATTATTTATTTTTTAAATATTTAAATATAATATTTTAAAAGTACATTTATTTTTTTGAATCAAAAATATATTTTATTAAATAATTAAAAATAATATATATATAATTATTATTCAATTTGTATTTGTGTTAAAACGTGTTATAGAAACTACAACAGATATAATTTTAACAACTTTTTGTATGAATTTTTATTTCAATCTCAACGACTTTGAAAATTATAATAAAATTATCCCATTTTCTAAATAATATCTAAAAACCCATATCCCTAGTTTTCGGCGTTTGTATTAAAAAACCTAAAAATTTATTTATTAGGAAAATGATCTCCACCGGGAATTATTAGGAAAAATACCCTCAAAATATCCATGTATTACTACTTCGCGCTATGCATAACGCGTAAAAGGATCTCGCTAGGGCACAAATCCCGTCTGACATAGAAACACCTTTTAGAGAACACAATTTAATATTTGGATAAATAATCTCGTGTTATGCTAAGCGCGAAGTCCACATTAAAATGAACTGTCTGAGCTGAGCAATTTATCGCGGATTGTATTATGAAACATCGTGTCATACATAATGCAAGGTTTATGCATTTCTAGCCCACATTGCAAGTGTTTATAGCCTTATAGGCATGTTCGAGGGGTATTTTCGAGTGGTTAATCTAATTTGTTTTGTTATTTATAAGATTAGAGGCGTATTATTCAAATTTATCTTTTAGTTTAGGCTAATATCAACACATGGTAAATATTGTAAGCGGTTTAAAAATTGCGTTGAAAAATGTACCAAAGCTTGTTTTGTGCATTAAAAAAGGCTAAAATGGTTTGATAGACATATTCAAAGGGGTTTTTGGGTAGTTAGTCTAATTTTTTAATAAATTATAAGATTAGAGACGTAGTATCATAACTTATCTTTCAATCAAGTGTAATATCGACACATACAGGACATTGTAAGCGGAGAAAAAATTGAGTTGAAAATTGTTCTAAACCTTGGTTTTTTTTTTCATGAAGAATAAGCTAAAATGCCTTCATAGGCATGTTCAGAGAGTATTTTCAGGATGTTAATCTGTAATTTTTTGTAATTTATAAGATTAGAGGTGTTGTATTAGTACTTATGTTTCAATTAAGGCTAGTATCGACACATACGAGACATTATCAGTGGTGTAAACATTACGTTGAAAATGGTTCGATATAAAAAGAAATTGAAAACTAAAAAATATATTTTGTTATTTACAAAAGTAATACAATGAAAAAGAACGATTAATCGATACGAGGCATGACCGATTAGGATATATGTTCTTCATGTATTTGGGATTCCTACAGATAGTGCATAGTTTCGACTGTTTGGTTTTTCTCATGTTCAGCCAAATCCGCGTTGATCGTGGATGACACTTTTTTGTACGTCGTAATGTAAAGTCTGGTTGTATTGTAGGTTCATCTTCAACTTCATCCGGACCTCAGTCATTTCCAATTAGAGGAAATTCATATTAGTAAACCTTGAATACAATTTCAAATAAGTATATTGGATCAACAAATGTCATGTAATGAATTCGTACAGAGGAACCAGCGACAATGACGTGCGCACTCGAATATTTGAATGTTTAAAATACTATTGTCGCAAGTTTTTTCTTGTAGATTAACTACGTATACGTTGTGTTGTATGCCTTCCAATGACCTCAAATATTTCAAAACACTTATCTGAATGTGACGTAACAAATTAAAATAACATAAATTTCAATACCAGAAAATATAATTACATATTTATGGTACATAAGTTTCAATATTTATGATACATAAATATTTATATTATAAATTGAGTTTTGATGGAACGAGAAGTTTCCCAAATATTCCATGTTTGATGGTACATAAATATCAATACTATAAACTGAGTTTGAGGGAAACCCTCCTTACTTTATGCACGATAAAAAGATGCACAAGACGAATAGAGATGTGCCATTTGTCATACCAACGTACACGTGAGAAAAAAAGCATACCACCAAAAGAGGATGCCACCAAATTTGATGAAAGAAAAAAGGTTCATTGATATGATCCTGGGATCATATCATTCATGAGAAAGATCGGTTTGAAAGAATAAGAAGTTTCCTCAAAATATATGTTTGATGTAATGAGAAATTCCATAAAAAGACCATATTTGATGGAACAATAAGTTTTCCGAGAGGAACATGTTTGATGAAAGAAGAAGGTATATTTAGACATTGCAAGGGTAACTCAAAGGGCCTAGTCCTTATAAAAGACATAACTTATAGCACCGATATTGACATAAGGATCTCTAAGTTTTGTGTTAAGTCATGCTACCATAATAGGAGCCTTTTATAAACAGAGACCTCGTGTTCAACAATAGAATGCCACCATAAGATGATGTCTTTTTATAAACGGGGTTAAACTCGTGCTAAAAATAGAGATGAAAATGGCTCATGCAAACCATTTTAATTGGGGTTTAATTCATCGACTCAATTCATCGGAAGACAATGCTTATATAGGCAGGGACCCCAAGGTCTGCAAAATACAATTTTCATCAAGATTCTTGATGTGGCAGGGACCTCACCTTCTGCATAACGCGAGGATCGTAAAGATTTCTAACATGGAAGCACCCTAGCTTATACATTTGATTTCACTTCTGCATAACGCGAGGATCGTAACGATAACTATGTTGGATGCATATCTTCATAAAAAATATATAATGGTAAGATTTTTTGTAACCGTGTTCCATTCCGGAACTTATTTATACACTTATTTTAATACAAAGATCAAGAAAGATGAGTTATATGATTTGATTTTAATGGAGCTTAAAAAATCTACAACACGACATATATCTTCATTGAAAGTGAAAGTTCTTGTTCATGAGCCCTTCCTTGAAACACATTACGTGATGTCCTTATCAAATGCAAGCAACATTCAGATGATGCTTAGGGCTTACACATGTATCGATGGTATGAACATTGAGTTGTATGTAACATTTGAGGTAGAAACATATTCATCAACTAACACTAAAAGAATTCAGTTGTCACAAAACGAAGATGACAAAAAGACAGTTTGCTGCTTTATGACCGTAAACATTGGAAGAAATAACAAATAATTGAGGAACTGAATATATAATCAAACATTTCTACAACTACGAAGAAACAAAAATATACTCATATTGTATTCATTCAACTAACCATAACTAGGTGCATTTTCTTTTTTTTATTATTATGTTTATAAATTATTATTTAAATAAAATAATGTGTTGTTAAAATCATTTTTTTATATATGATTTTAATTTTTTACTACAATCGCAAACTACATAGTTATTTTTCATATTTTTTCATTCATCTCACGAATTCATTTACTACACCGGATTGATAAATATTCATACTTCTTATTCTTATTATTTTCCATTTCCATCTTCTTATTCTCTTCTTCAATTTACTCTGATGATCCTCAATTATCGCCTTTATTATCCTTTACCCACTTTTCCTAATCTGAATACGAGCTTGAATGATAATTGTCAGAGTCGAAGCCGAAAGACCCAAAAATAAGTTTGAAACCATAAAATATATTTCCCACATATACATGATTTGGAATAACTCAAAGAGAATGCGAAGAAAAATACTTGTGAATAAACCCCATTTATACAAGTCAACGCACCCCATCAGACAAGATATTTAATGGACTTTGCGTTATATGAAAAACGATATCTAAGAGGATTCCTGAAGTGGCATGACCTACCTTTCTACCAAACGCGAGGTCCCTTATTTTGTTTAAAAACCGAAACCATAAGAGAAGTGAAGTATTGTATTTTTGCATTTTATTTGTCCGGTTAACTAAATATAGAACTGAGTTCGATTAACTAAAAACTATTACAATAAAGTTTTTAAAACATTACATAATTTTTCATTTCAAGAAAAAATAACAACTAATAATGACTATGTCCACCCACACCGCATCGTGATGGACAAAGAACCCGATGCAGATTCCTACGAACCCCTTCTTCCTCTTCCTCTTCATCATCATAATTATCGGAGATGGACTGGAGTATCATCATTAACACTAGGATTAAAATCAGTGTAGAATAGGCTCTCTAACAGCGTCTAATCAATAGTATTTACTGCAAAGTATGTTGTCAATAGTGCACATTAAGATACTGGTGGTGGAACAGGTATAGACGAAAATGAAAGATTATGTGCTTGTATAGGTATAGGATGATTATACAATAAGACAAGCATAAAGTGACGAAATGCATCGGTGAAAAAACCTTCCATCGGAGATGACATATGTTGAAATGATGCTTGAGTCCCCATGTGGTAAAATGATGGTTGAGTAGAGTGGGAGAATACAGGTGGTGGCACCTATGTCTGATGCTCTGTTGCTGATTGAGTAGATTCCTATATCGTTCTCAATGACGATGTTGGAGTGTGTTTACTTATTTTTGCTTTGATTCCCCTCCACTACCACCACGTTGTATCGGTGGGCAGATTTGGGGAGGCAAAAATATTTCTCACGTCCACGCCTCTTTGGTCAGTACATGTGACATCCTATTTTATTCGTACCACATCATGGGTTGGGCAACGGGCAACTTATCGAAACTTTTCTCCCACTTCATAATATGCATCGCATGGTGATCCGCCCAATTAACTTCTGTCTTCCCTTGTCGTGTTAAACGATACAACTCGTCTAAATCTAATGGATGTGACAGAATCAGTTAGACACATTTAAACTATTGTAGCACGCGATCGAGTATGACACCACTCCACTATTTCATAAATGATCAATGGGACAATCAACATCTAAACGTTCTCACGCACCATTATGCCGTCTGGAATATAACCGCGTATAGCAAGATCGAGGTGCGGTGTCCAAAGGAACTATGCAATTTTTTTAACTGAGTTAAATAAACTCGATTTGAAAAAATGATTTTTATATTAAAAATGAAATAGATAAAAAAATATTACCTAATGTTTCATCTTATCTATCAAGAGTCTATAATCTCACTGAGTTCTTGGTAGGTGGCTGTGAGATAGTTCACTCATCCATTTATCGTTCAAACAACGAGTTATTATTATTATTTATCATATTATAAACAAAACACATAGTAATATATATATATAAATTCGTTTATTTTTAATTACCTCCGAAGTAATGAAAATTTATATGGGGCTGGTTGTCTAGGAATCAGGCATAAAAACAGAATTCGGAAGCACACCCACAACTGCAACAGCAACAAACACCCTCCAATGACATTTTTATTCAAATTAACGGCTTTACAAAGTTCCCAAAATAAAAATGCATACATTATCGATCCCCAACTCGTATTTTTAAAATCCCAAAACACACAAAGATGATTCAAAAAATTAAATGCAATTTGTTTCAGGATTTATCTTACATCAAAATACCCTAATAATTCTAAAATATGAGCACGAGCATATTGTTGCAAAAACAATAAAAATAATAAATAATATTTGAAAATTAAAAATCAAAATAAATATCCATAATTAAAAAATTATATTAACTTATTTCATTAGTTTCAGAGCATTTTGGATAGCTGTGTGAAATTGTCGTCCAAAAATTCAATAAATATTTTACCACCATCCATGAATTGGTTAGGCGGACGAGTTTCGATCAGGTGCTCAAACAAGTTGACCCAAGGATCTTCGACAACGCGGGTAACAATCGCTCCGTAAACAGGTAGTCCAAGATGAAATGTAAATATTGCTGGATAATAATAGCCTCCCCATACAGAAAATGAAATGTGCATGTCTTAGCCTCCGTCTTTCTAGCAACACATTTATCAGTGGACGATGCAACTTAACACCACCAAATATTGTGCTGATATGCCAAAAACTGGCTTCGTGCAAATACGATATAATTTGCATATCAAGTTCCTTGACACGGTTGATATACGTCATCAATGATAGTTCATACTCCTTCAAATTAAATTTTAAAAATTAAACAACTAAATAAAAAAAATTAAATACAGCTCACGATTTCTCCACCAGTAATCAAATATATGATTTCGATTGAATCTCAATGACCCACCATAATATTGAATATTTGAGTTTTAAAAGTAAGAAATAATGGAATATTCAAAGAAAGAAATGTAAGAAAAACCTTTATATTAAGTTTATATTCATAGTGGTCTTCGTACCTTTTCGAAGTGAGATTAATAGGACCTCACAAGGCATGAAGTCTATAAGGGGTACCTTTTATTGGAATCAAGTCCAACATGTCCTATCACAGTTCACGTCTTGCACAAGACGAGGTCCCAAAGATTTTATTTAAAATATATTTTTAAATTTTTTTAGGAATTCAAAATTTTAAATTAGGATTTTCTTTAATTATGGAATTTTTTTAATTACTAATGTATTTTAAGTTCTTTTTTAAAGTAATAATATTTTTAATTAGAGAAATTTGTGATTATTATTTTTTAAAACCTTTTTTAATTAAGGATTTCTTTTAATAAGATAAATCTTTTAATAAAAAATAAAATATTTTTCATTATTAATTATTTGAACTAGAATTTAAAAATTTAATTTTTAGATAGATTTTTTAAAATTATATTTTTTATTTTATATTACCATTAAAAGACGCATCAATCCAATTATCGAATCTGTCGTTTGGCAGATGGCGGTAAATTCTTGAATCGATTTATTTTTTTGGGACCTCACGTTGAATGGAACGTTGGATCATTTATCTAACTATTAAATTAGGTGATCTGAAAAGTTAATCCTAAGATGAATCTCACAGCTTGAGGAACGTGAAATCGTTGCACGCTTGTATAAAACACGAGGTAATCTTACGTATATATTTTAGGGTTATTTTTTTCAAATAATGTTGTATAAGGGCTGTTTTCCTAATTAATTATTTTTTTGTTTTTTAAAATAAATATGCCCCAATTTCCTTCACCATTCTGCTTATTTTTGGAATATCTCTTATGTATAACTCGAATCGGACCAAATAGAACAGAATAATAAAAACCTAGAGGTTAAAGATGGGTTGAAGACTTTCCCACGCACTTGAACAAGCGAATTGGTCGAATATAATAGGCTGCTACTTTTATCTAAACCAGATCCCTTAACACGCGAGCTATAATAGGAATGCAAAATGCACACGCATGGTTCGAATTTTTACTGTGTATTTGCCATCGCCAAGTGTCCAATCCCCACTCTCAACTCACCAGCGCGTGCTTCAAACTTTTTAACTCTATTTAAAAATCAATTTCTAATCGACCGATTAAGTTTCCAAATATTGCAAACAGACGATTGGATGGTTTTTCAACAAAGAAATTTCCATACAATCAATGATAAAAAAAATTACATACAATCAACTTGATTCGAAGCAGTAAACAGTTGGACTGTTATAAGTGAGTTTACACTAAAAACGCTACGACTCAGTTCGAGTACCGAGTCGGAAATGGAAACGTATTTACACATAGTTCTCACTTTGTAATATACTCTGATGATTCTGATACAAAAAGAAGAAAAAAAGGATTAGCCAAAGACACCTAAAGATCGTTAAAAGTTAAATAAAAATATAATCTTAAAATACCAGAGAAAACAACATTTCACAGCCACAGGGGTGGCGGCTCATTCAAATCAATAGGCAGACCACGTCGAACCATCCCCAAAAACGACGCCGTGGACCCATTTTCAGGCACCGGAGGACCGGTCGAAACACCAACAACACCGGTTGGTCCCGTCGATGGCATTTCTTTGATAACCCCAGTTTGCAGAAACTCGCCCATGGCGGCTAAATGGCGATGATGGTGATGGTGAGCTGAAGATAAAGGCCAACGGCGGTGAGAGGCGAGGTTGAGATCCAGAGAGAGAGAAGGCGGCGGAGGTGGAGGTAAAGATGATGGGGTGGTGGGGAAGTTGGTTTTAGCTTTGGAACCGCGGAGGGTTCGGGCGGCACTGTCGTAAGCGAGTGCAGCTTCTTCAGGTGTGTCAAATGTACCCAACCAAACCCGGGTCTTCTTCCATGGATCGCGTATTTCGGCGGCGTATCTTCCCCATGGCCTCTTCCTTACTCCCCTGTAGTGTCCTTCCCTTGAAGACGCCATGAGAGCGAAACAATGATAAACAGATACTAAAAACCCCTGCGGTTATTTTGACTGTTTTCTTCATTCCTTCATGACTCCTATGTATATAGTCATATATAATTTTTAAAATTTTAAGAATTAAATATTTTGGTTTTGAAACGACAGTATTATAATATGTCTGATATTTTATCTTTTTCCTCTTTACTGGATTATAACAATACTTTGAATGTCTACTTTTTTATGCTTTTTTAATTTAATTATTGATACACGATTCTCTATTAATAAATTAATAATTACATTTATTTATTACATAATATTTTTTTAATTTAATTTATTTCGTTCTTAAGATTATAATTTAAATTTTTTTACTTTATTTATCAATAATATTTTTTTTACAAGATCTTCCAACAAATTTAATTAATATAAATATGAACATATTGAAATTTTAACAAAATTTTTTTTTGAAGACAATCGAAAAAGTCGAAAAGCCCGAGATAGCCGCCGCCTGACAAAACTCAGCGGCGGTGATTACGTATGCCCTACTCTTTCTTATCTGCAGCGGCGCCTGCCTTTTAATGTTAAACATACATAAAAAAATAAGTGGGGTGATGATTATTATTATAAGTTGGGGACAGTGCGGGCATCAGCAGAGTATCAGAGTCGCAGAGTGGGTGTGTGGCGTGTCGGGTAGTGAGTGGATGATTGTAGCAGGAGAGAGAGCCCACGTGGGAGGTACATAAAAGAGGTGTCTGAGTCGCAGGAGACAGGACCGAGTTGGGAGGAGAGGGGACTGAGTTTTAGTGGTGGCGTGTTGGACTGGGTTTTGGGAGTCAGAGGAAAAGAAAGAAAGAAAGTGGTGCGGTGGGACTGAGAAGGGGGAAAGTGTACCGGGGGGGGGGTGTGAACTGAATTGACAGCAGGTTTAGTGACATATCGTCACGTGAAGTTATTTTCTTTGGGTTTATTTTTATTTCACTTTTGTTTTTGGATTTGTTGGTTCCATGACACGTTGTTGGATATAAATGCTTGAACGGCACTAGAGCCCATTGGATTCTTCCTTTTCTATCGACATAATTACTGAAAACGATAAATAAAAAATAGTGTGTTATTATTTCATCCAACGTTTATTTTGTCTAATCTGTACAGAAAAAACATCATTGATGAAATAACTATTGTTAATTGACACTAGGAATGAAAGAATAAAGGGAGATTAAAGTTCTACGAGGAGGAAAGCATAGTCTCTGTCACTTTATCAATTATGACTCGGTATTTATAATAATTTTAGTTGATAGTGTTAAATATAGGGTACTTATAGTTGGTAAGTCAACAAATTATATAGATCTAGAATTTTATCTTGCTAAATTACGTGGATCTATCAAAGATTTTTTGATCTACTGTAGTTGACTCGGAAGTTATGAGTTCTTTCGAGGTTCTCGTAAGCGAAAGATGCTTTTAAAGATTAGTCTGATTGAGAATTGATAATTTTCGGAGGTGGCTTCAAAGATATAAGAATATTATATTTATATTATATTTTTTTAAAATTATAACTAGTAACACTCTCGATACTAAGATTGACCTAAAACACACTGATTTTGTATTCGTATATGCACTTGTTCATTCTTTGCTAAGGTTTTACAAGATATCTTTCTGCCGAACTTAATATCAAAAGAATAGACGAAAATGTACAAGCTGAATGAATTGCCGCATTTCGTGTGATTGTTGGGGTATCTGACCTTTTTTTCTTGGCAGAAATATCCTGGACTAAAGAAACTGAGATGGCTGTATCAACCGATTTAATCACGATAGCAAACTAGGTCCATTCTCGGCGGCTGTCCGCGTATTGTCATGGTTATGATGATGATTGTGATGCCTTGACATTGGATATCATGCGAGAATTGAGTCCTTGCTTTTGCATAAGGAGCACCTCTGGCTGCACAGGGCACACATAAATGTTAAGCTTGTTATATTTTGTTTGGAGATTTATCCCAAAGGTAACTAACCAACCTGCCATCTGCTGTGCTCGAAGAATATTCTGCCGCCTCTTCCAATAACAAACCGAACAGATAACTAGAAGTAAAAATGCTAGAGATGCAAAGAAGACGATGCCGACCTTTGCACCAGCAGAGAGGTGCAGTCCACATGTACGTAGTCCGGGTATGCCGCAGAGGCCAGCATTATCGGTAAAACTGCAAGCAACAATAGTAGGCGTTTGATACAGAGAACTGGCACGATCATTCATCAAAGATGACATTTTTGACAAATACTAATAAGTATCTAGGACATACTTGAAGCTATCTCCATTCAAAAGCCTTCCTCCAAGTGCAGCCGGGACTCTTCCAGACAGAGAGTTGCCATTAAGATTCCTGCATCATCACAATATAGATCACACTACACAGTCTATACTGTACTATGCTCAGATAGAGGGTTAATCAACAAAATGAGATCTTACAATCTGCGTAATGCTGTCAACTGTCCCAGGCTTTCAGGAATTGATCCGTTGAGGGAATTGTAGGAGAGATCCCTGCAATTTTTATTCAGACATCTCACGAATAAGATTGATAAAGCTTAACTGAATGTAGGTACCAAAGTGAAATATTTATGTGTTTCTTATAGCACAGACACTGGAGTTTAAAACCAAATTGTCCTTTGACAAAGAACGGTAAGTTCTCATCCAGAGTTTAAGGTCCTTTTAAGCGTGATGGCTATTGAAAGAATAATTCAATTAACAACGCCAAAGATACATCATTGATCGAGAAAACATCAGATATGGTAGGTCATAATCAACCTAATGTCGATGTTCATGCACAAAATAGTTACCAAAGTTTAAATTCTATGCCTAAAAATATAGATGGTATTATAATCACCTTAGTTTTGAAAGGCGCAAAGGGTCCCGGCACCTTAGGCTCGCTTTTAAAAAACTAAGATAATTACAAGCATCTTCATTAAGGAAAAGAAATTATGCTACACTTACAAGAATTGTAAGGTGGTGACTGTTCCAAGTGATGATGGGATGGCCCCATGAATTGTGTTTCTACTCAAGTTTCTATAGAGGCCCAGCACAACATAAACAAGAGAACTGGATATTAGGCATATAGGAAGAGGACAGTTTGAGAAAGTAAGGGAAAATAAGTTTTATGTTGCATAGCAAAAAAAGCCTAGTTTAAAAAAAATGTTTTATTTGTACTTACAAGATCTGTAGGTGACGTAGTTTGGATATTTCATTAGGCAAGAACCCCTTTAGACCTTGGTTGTCAAGAACCCCTTTAGTTTGGATATTTTTATTAATAAAAATATTAATATTAGTACATTTTATTGAAATAAAATATTATAAAATATATGAATTATTTATTAAATTAATAGTATTATATTATATTTAAAAATTTATTAATATATTTTAAATATCTTTATTAAAATATTATTAAATTATTAAATTAATATTAAATACATAAATAGTATTATTCATTATTAATAATTTAATAATATTATTTCTATAAAATTAATAAATAATATAAATTTTATTAATATTTTATTGTATATTATTAAAATAAAAATATAATATCTTATATTATTATAATATAATTGAGTATTTTATTATAATATTAAAAATATAATACTATATTATTAGAAATATTAATAAATATATTTTAATATTTTAATAATTAATATTTTGATTAAAATGATATTAAAATATTTTATTAATATTAAATTCATTAAATAAAATTATTTTGAGTATTTATTCTTTGAAGTGAAAAGTTCAAAAAATAACTTACGGAATATCATACCGTAAGTCATTTTTATATAACACAAAGGAAATTATGTTGATCAGGAAAATGGTTTATGTTGACCAATCAATTTTCCTCCAAACAAACACTGAAAAATTAAGAAAAACATTTTTCGAAAAATGTTTTGCGTGAAACAAACAAACTTTAAAAAAATTTGAACTAGAGAAACCCTAAACCCAATTTTTTTAACTCCTCATCCAAACCCGAGAAAATCCAATGAAATAATCTAATTTAGAAGGTAGCTCATTTCGATCATACCTAAATTCACATTTTTACAATGTGTCTACCAAAAATCCGGGGATCTTAGACTAAAGACAATAAATAAATAAGAGGACCTAAATTCTAATGGTCATAAAGAGTACAAGGACTGGAACAGAATTAAACCCAATACAGATTAGGATGCACTAATTGACAGCTGAGCTTCATCAATGTTGAAGGACCATACAATCAGACGGCAATCGAAGTAACTATGGGTTTAATTGAGCAGTGGAGATTTAGTGACTAGCAAAACTCGATTCGACATGAAAAAATAATTTTTTTGATTCGATTCAAAAACAATCGGTTCAAATTAACTTTGAGTTGTAGTTTCATAAATTCGATTAAAAAAATTTCAAGTTCAAATCGAGTTGTAAAATGTAACTCTAATAACTCAAACATTTTAGTAATCAGTTGATTAATTTTCAAGTTTAAGTAAAGTTCATCTATTACGAATGATATATGGTTATAAAGAACCATTTAAATTGGAATCAATAATATAATAATATTATAAATATTTCAATTAAATTTAAATAGAAACTCGAAAATTTAACTCGACTCTACTCGAAAAAAATTTCTAGTCAATTTTGAGTTTTAAAATAGAACTTGTCAACTCGAAAATCTCAATTTTTTTTACTCGAACAAAAACTATAATCATTGACACAAAAGCTAGCCACCTATATCAAACAAGTACTAAAAAATGAAAGGTTAAAAAATCTAACAAAAAAAATTCGAACAAAATAAAGATACAAAAAATCTGACTATATCGGCAAACGAACCATAAAAGGGGATGAAGTTACAGAAAAATCATCGATAAATTGCAAATCAGAGTTAGCGATGTGAAAAAATTATCCACGAACGTAAAACATGTATCCAAATCAATCCAAGTGTCAAAAGCAGAGAAGATCAACATGATAACAAATAAGTGTCATATTGATTAGTTGTGACGATATTAAATCTAACAATGAGAAAAAAAGATAAACGAAAACAACAACCACACAATCAAAAACTACTAAAAGACAGAAATATATGTCGCAAAGACAAAATTATTCTTATTAAAAAAGAAACAAATAGAGAAAACAACCGATAATTGACAACCAACATCAAAATCGGTGCCGTCGACGGCTAAAAAAATTAAAGAAAAAAAATTTTAATGTTGACACTCATTTTTTCGTCTCGTTTTTTTATATTTATTGATATTATTACTTATTATTATTACATATTTTGCAGCCCAATTACAACAAATCCAGAAACCCAAAAAAATCAACTCGAATCAGCCCAAGCTCGGATATGACCCGCCAGTCATCAGAGGTGCATGTGTTCTTCATTGCTGTTCTCATTCATGCGATGAACATCCACCAAATGTCCTGCAGCACCATCACGTGAAGCACCCAAATCTTCAGAGAACGTCATTGCATACGCCAAATATTTACCTGCTCCCATCAAAACTTCACCAAACACAAGGAAATTAACAAAAGATGACAAGAAGATTCGGTGAAGAAGAGGAAATAAAATTGGAGTCTCTCGACCAGAAAAAAAAGGGAAAAGGGAGGAGGTTTTCCTGGATACTGAGAAAGAAAAACATAAAATCATTATAACAGGGATATAAACATTGTATTAAAAAAGCCGAGAAAGTAATAGAAATACCAGGACGTTTGAGGTATTATTTATTTGGTTTTCTCTTTATTTTCCAGTTTCCTTTTATATGTATGTTCGTATTATTTGAAACAAAAAAATTAGTGTAAGTTGGTTCATTTCCTTCGATTAAAAGAACAAAACCCAAATGTTCTTCCCGAATCTTCAATAAAAAATAATCCATGTAAGAGTTTTTTTTATATATTCGAAAAAATAAAGCAATACAAAGATTTTCAATTCACTTATTTACAACACAGTGCTAAGACCCAATATTTTCTTCAAACATAGCTTTCTTTATTTTTCTTAAAATTAACAAAGTCATATCCATTTTCATTCTTAATAAATATATTATGTAAAGAATAGGGAGATATCATTTACCTTCCAAAAAGAGTCTCGTGACCGGAGTAAACCCTTGCATGCTCGATTTAAGGCTCGATCTGAGTGTTTTAGTCTAATCGAGAGTCATTGTTGTTACCGGCCACTAGAAATAGGATGAGTTAGATTAATCATGAAAAAAATCGAAACTTTAAAAAAGAGTAAGGAGAGTGATGGGATTGTTGGGTATGGTGTTAAAATATAAGGCTTGGGGCTTCGAACGAAGATGATGGTAGCTTGAGTGCGATCGTGCGAGCTTGGGAAGCTCTGGTATCTCTTCGGTGTTCTCGACCGAACAAGTGAAAGAGGGAGGCTGAAGAAGGAGAGAAGCTGCACAGGGAAAATTTTAAAAACAAAAAAAATGGAAAATTTAAATAGGCTAGGGTTTAGTTCATGTTTAAAATAATATATATATATTTATTCATTAAAACAACATTGTTTCAATAGTTAAAGCCGTGTTTTACATAAGGAGGGGTAAACGCTTTGGTTAATCCTTTGAGATTTCAATCATTCAACTTGGGTCCTTAAGTTTTTTTAGTTTCTGATTGTAGCTCCTAAGTTTCATGCAAATTTCATTTCGGTCCCTAATTGTAGATTTATATATTTATAATTTTGTCTATGTACTTTATGCGTATTAAATTTTAGTCCCTTATATATTTAATTTTATTTTAATTTTGGCATAATATTTTTAATAACTTATATTTTAATTCTATTTTATTTAATTTTTGCATGTTGATTGCATTTGAATTCATTTAGTCCTGATAAGCATTGCATGATAGCCTCATGTACATAACTTGACATAATTACATAAATTGACTAAGGGTAATATTCGAGTATTTTAATATTTTCGTAAAGTTATTGTCTTAACGTATAAGAAAGTTACTTTCGATAATTTTAAAATGAAAGTCTATCCCGCAAAGTGACACCAATTAAATCGAATCCATTTTATAAAATTTGGGATTGAGGAAAAGATCATATTCTTTAATAAATTCATTGAGAAAAGACAGTTAGATCGAATCTATGGTCTCGTCTCTTGATATTTAATTAATTGAATATCCTTATTCTCATTAAATATTAATAAAAATAAATAATTAATCAATTACTTGATAGGTTTTTTTTTTTACTTTTGCATGTGTTTTCAAAATAATAATGTTTGATCATAAATAATTAAATATTATTATTTTATCTCTAAAAATTATTCTGGGTGTTATTATTTTGAAATTTAGAATGAAATTTTAATATTTTTATTTCGATTGGAGTAAGAATCGATTGCTTCAAGTATGATAGATCATTTCTTCTCGATAGGAAAAAAATTAAATATTATTCTTTCATCCAAAATTTCAAAAAAATTATTTTAGGGGATCATAATCAAATTAATTTTGACTTTTACATTTATTGCAAAGACAATTAATTAATCGACTAGGTACCGATTTAGGGCACTGTGGGGGGTGCTAATCCTTTCCACGTGTAACAGACTCCCGAATCATTTTCTGGTAACGTAGACCTAAATTTGTTGTTTAATTAAAATTTTATTTAAAATGACAAACGTTTTTGGGTGCCCAATCACACCTTAATTAAAGATTGGTGGCGACTCTTCGAACCGTATTTTTATCATAAAGGAATTTCTAAATTTTCGAAACGAGAGGTTTTTTTTTAATCACATTCATTTTTAATTTAAATTTAATCTGAAGAGAATAATTAAAAATTGGTGTGGTTTTCAAAATCTCGCACTCGGGAAAAATAACGTTTTGACGGCTTGGCGACTCCGCTAGAGACTTTTTTTAGAGAGTCAGGCCAATAATTGATTAATTAATTGTCTTTGCAAATAAAAAATACAAGTTTGTTCTAATTTGATTTTGATCCCTATTTGGTTTTTAATATTATTTATTCAGAATTTGATTAACCAATAAATAATTGTATTGATCTGTTTGTTAATAGTTTCAGATTAATTATGTGTCTAAAGAGGATTTATTTTTTGAGTATCTTGTGATTATGTGTTGTTTTTACTTTCCTCACACACTGCACATCTGCATTTGTATAACATGAGCTAAAACCCCACTCCGTCCTATTTAAGTAAGAGTAAGTAACTACTCCCTCGTGTGGTTTTCACCTCCGTACGAGATAGTGAAACGCTCTTTGGGCTCACGCCTTATGATCCTCGTGAGGTTTTCACCTCCGCAATGACATAAGGAAGTGTGTCCCCTCGAATTGAACTCGATCCGAAAGCCTTTGATGGGCCAGAATTGAGGGTTCGATAGCTCAAGGGGCACCGGCAAAGGACAATTCGATGACCTCTTACTTTAGAACCGAACCCATCATGTAGTAAACTTAGAACCCAGATATAACCTTACCTAGATCATATGATCCTGTGAGGAGAGTACACAAGGAAAAGCTTATTTAAGCATTCTTTAGTGAAATTTTAATTTTCGAATAAATGCATGCGAACTAGAAATCATGCGGTTAGGTTTAATTTCTTGGATAAGTATATGAACTAGACGACATGAGGTTATGATGTTCTATAAACAAAGCATATGGGTAGAAATCATGACTGGGTCGGATCTACTAAAGCATGATTGGGTAGCTAACATGTGGGGTAGGTTTCATCGATAAATTGAATTATGTTTAATCAATTCATTTATGATTACTGACTGATTTTCTTTCCTTTTGTTTACTTTGTCTTCATCTTGCATTGCACTATTCATATCATTGGTGTTGATCAATGACTGATGTCCATATAGAAGATTAGTATTATAGAACGAATGATTGAAAAAGATGTAGAGGACAATGCATACGTCTTGAGATGGTCTGAGTAGTCATAGCTAACAAATGGAAACAATCTATCGCCAGGGTACGTGTCAGAGCTCAGAGGGTATACTCACATCAACGTTTGTCAGAATGATCTAAACGGGCTGAAAGAGATTTGGGGAAGAATGGAAGCGTCCGATAAGCAGTTGTTTTATCAACTCCATGGTGACATTTCATATCTCCTTGATGTCCCGATTGATCGGAATCTATTTAGAGCTCTGGCTTAGTTTTGGAATCCCGCGTAAAGTTGTTTTACATTTGGCCAAGTAGACATGACGCCTATTATAGAGGAGTATCGCATCTTGATTCGTTGTCCAAGGTTCCAAGTTGACAAAGTATACACCAAACCGCCGAATACTCATTCCTTTAAGAAGAAACTTATTCTAATGACTGTCATGAGTGAAGAATGGGTTATGAGAGGCATAAAAAAGAAAGGAGACCGCGAATGCATTACTTGGACCTTTCTGAGAGAATTGGTTGACCGTCATCCTGATAGAAGAAAGAAGATTGACTTCTTTGCGCTAGGAATCTACGGATTGGTCATTTTTCTGAGAGTTCTTGGGTATATTGATGTATCAGTGGTTGACCTATTCGAAAGACTGGATAGACATATGGATCCTGTTCCAGCTATCCTGGCAGAAACATTTCGTTCCCTGAGCTCTTGCCGACGAGAAGGGGAAGGACACTTCATAGGTTGTGCTCCATTGCTACTAACTTGGATCTTTAGTCATTTCAAACACATCGAGAGAGCACCTGGTCGGGTCTTCATAGATGGTTTTTCACCGTTGAAGGATTTTATTTCTCGAAAGTGGCCTGGGGGTTTCACTGAGGAAAAGTGGATGGTCATCTTCAAAGGCATATGAGACAACGATATTCTGTGGCGTACTTCATGGAACATCTCATCAGACATATTGTATCAATGTGGAGACAGAGATTGGGTTCCACTACTAGGTATTTGGGGATCTGTAGGGTATGCCCCTTTACTAGTCTCCCGACAGTTTGGATCAAGGTAGTTTATTCCAGCAACAGGGGAGTTATCCAAGTCTGAGTTTGCATTCAGGGGAGAACAGTATAAGAATAAAGTTAAAGAGGTCACCGATGCTTGGAGATGCACCTATCGAGTAAATCTCTTTATTTTTGATTTAAGGCTATCTCCAAGGTATGAGGAGTGGAGAAGCAATCAAGTCAATGATAATATTCCGATAGGTAATCACGAGAATACCCAACCTATGGAAGAACACCTCAGGGTGATTCCGTCTCCGCTCGAACAAGCCAAGCTTGATTTTGAGGTGGAAAGGAAACAATGGAGAGCAACTTTGCAGAAGCTAGAAGATGAAGTGTATCAAAAAGGACTAGAGATTGACATCCAAAAGAGTCGAGCTGACCGGATCGAAAAAGTGGAGAGACAACTCAGATTGGATTTCAATGATCTCCAGTCATCATACCAGGGAATGATCAAGGATCAAGTAGCTGCTAGCTCAAGTAAGTCTTCTGCTGAGTGGAGACAAGAAGTGGTAGGATTGAAAAGAGAAATTGGGGAAAGTAGTGAAGAACTCAAACAAAGCAGACACCATGCAAAGCTACTTTCGAGAGAAAAGAATGCCCTTGAACAACAACTGAAAGAGAATCAGACCCAAAATGAGAAGTTGAAGAGTAAAGTATTGAGCTTAGAGACTGTTGTACGACGATATTGAATTCAAGAAAGTAGTTCAAACCATGCTGAAGATGAAAGATTGACAAAGCGGGTGAATGAACTCGAGGCCTTAGTTCAAGATTTGCAAAGAAGAGCAAATGAACTTCCCTTAGTCCCTTATGAAGGAGTTATGCAATGGCGCTTTCGTTGGGAACATGCTCAGAGGAGAGTTAGGCAAAGGGATGATCTCATCGCAAGATACCTACAACAGGCTCAAGGAGTGGCTCAGTACTTGGTTGACCTATCACAAGAACCTGATGATGTGATCGAAGAACTGGATCCCGGGGCTGAAGAAAACCAGAGGATTGTGGAATTACTAGGACACATCCAAAATTTAGGAGAAATAGCTCAGATGTATCTGTGATTTGTTCAATCATTGTAATCGAGTTTCGTTTCCTATATAAAAAGTTGTTCTAAGGAATCGTTCCGGAATCAACGCCTTGCATTGCATTCGCATTGCATTCATATTGCATATACATCACATTTATTTTTATAAATAACATTTTAATCACATTTTTCACACCTCATTAATAAAACACCAATGTTAATAAAGAGATTATGTGGCAGAATACTGGACACTTACAAACATCCGTACCACACGAGAAAAAAGGCAATGGATGAAAGAATTGCCCAAATAAAGAAGACTCAAGCTGAAATACAAGAGAATTTAAAGAAAGCGCAAGAGGATATGCGCGAATAGATGATGAAGGCTCAAAACGACTTGATGGCAAAACTGGTTGGTTTGCTACAAGGAAATGGTGTAGTCCAAGAAGAGACTCCAGTTATCGGTCCTACTGCTGAGGAACCGTTATATCCCCCTGGCTTCACACCACCGCATGTCTATGCATAAAAGCCACGACCGTCCAACCGGGAAGAATACAAGTAAACCTACCTGGTTCTTCCACAAACCCACAACCAATTGATGATGTCCCTGATTTGGATGAGGAAGACAAAAAAGAACATGATAAGGAGAATAAGAAAGAATGGAAACAAATGAAGCATGAATTCCATGCTATGAAAGAAGATGCTAGCCTATATGGAATCGACGTCAGAGAGCTAAGTCTGGTCCCTGATTTAGTATTGCCACTGAAGTTCAAAGTTCCAGACTTTGAGAAATTTGATGGCACCAGTTGTCCTTCTACACACATTACCATGTTTTGTAGAAAAATGACAGGCTATGTGGAAAACGATCAGTTGTTAATTCATTGCTTTCAAGAACCGAATTCTGTTACAGAGTATGGAAAAAAGATCCAACGAGAGCTTCAGGCAATATGCCCAAAGGTGGAGAGATGTGGCTGTGCAGGTTCATCCACCATTAGAGGAGGAAGAAACTAATATGTTCTTTGTAAATACTCTGAGGGCCCCATTCTTTGGACATCTCATTGGAAATTCGTCCAAGAATTTGGCTGATATAGTCAATGCAGGAGAAATGATCGAGATGACAATCAAAAGCGGGAAGCTAGACGGGGGAGAATCTAGCCGAAAGCCTCCAGCGAGAATGAAGGATAATGACGTCAGTATGTGAAGAAATATGATTCTAATAACATTACAGTATCCCGACCTCAAGCCACCGGGTCATCTGCACCAAATCCTCTTAAGCAAGGGGTGAAGGAACCAAGACAGGAAAGGGAAAGGGTTCAATTTGACCCTATCCCCATGACCTATAAAGAGCTATTTCAGATCTTGTATGACAAACATGTGGTGTCACCATACCCCACTTCTCCAATGCAGCCTCCTTACCCAAAATGTTCGACATCAATGCTCAATGTGAGTATTATGCGGGGGCATCGGGGAATTCAATTGAAAACTGTCTAGCTTTTAAAAAGTTGGTACAGAGATTAAGAAAAAGAAATGTCATCAACTTTGGTGACAGTGAGCAGCCCAATGTGGCTCAAAACCCTCTACCGAACCATGCATGCACATGGGTTAATGTTGTTATTGAAGAAAGAGGTAACAGAGTCATACCCAAAGTCAATGAAGTGAAGTCACCCATATATTGGGTATGGGGGCAAATGGTCAAAGCAGGTTGGTTGACCTTTAGTGCTAACGGAAATAAGCACGCTTGCCCCTACCACCGTTGTGAGAATCATGTCATTCAAAACTGTGATGAGTTCAAGGCATTGGTTCAAAGGCTGATGGATAGTAAAGACATGGAATTTTTCCTTGAAGCTACGAAAGAGAAAGAGATGGAGATTTGTGCTTCTGAAGGCATATCCAAGAGAGTTTACAATGCTAACTGCCCTTTAGTCATCACACCAAAAGCCTGGACTATGGAAAGGTTAATCCCAAAAGTGGTGATCATGCCTCCGTCGTCATTTCCTTACAAGGACAACAAACAGGTCCCTTGGAGGTATGGATGCCAACTGGAGAATGTTGAGAGTTCAGAGGCTGCTAAGGAAGAGGTGGATGAGGTATGCCACTTTACCAGAAGTTGGAGATGTTATTCTCCCAACCAGACCAGTGAACCTGAGAAAAGAGCGGCCCCTGATAAAGGAAAAAGGGTCGAAATACTACTAAAAGATGATGAGCCGACAATTAATGAGCCAGTAACCAAGAACGAGGCTGTAGAATTTTTAAAATTTCTGAAGCATAGTGAGTACAGTATCGTCGAACAACTACACAAATCGCCAGCTCGCATCTCGATCCTGTCTCTACTATTAAGCTCTGAGGCACATCGAGATGCCTTGTTGAAAGTCTTGAATCAGACTTTTGAGCCAAAAGATGTACCAGTGGAAAAGATAGACCGACTGGTTGCGAATATTCAGGCGGATAACTTCATTTCTTTCTCTGATGACGAAATCCCGTCCGAAATGATGGGCAATCCCAAAGCCCTGCACATTACTATCAGGTGCAAGGGACATGTATTATCACGAGTACTAATCAACAACGGCTCTGCCCTAAATGTGATGCCATTAGTAACCTTAAAGAAATTGCCGGTCGATAGTACACACATTAGAAATTTCCAAAGCATCGTTCGGGCTTTCGACGGAACGAAGAAGGAGGTGTTGGGGAAGATCGACATTCCTTTAACTATAGGGCCATCGACTTACGAGGTTGAATTCCTTGTAATGGATATAATACCCTCCTATAACTGCTTGTTAGGAAGGCCTTGGATCCACCAGGCAGGAGCCGTGCCGTCCACTCTTCACCAGAAACTCAAATTTGTAATTGAGGGGAGACTGATATGCCTTAATGCTGAGAAAGATATCATTGCTTCCATATCTACTACCGCTCCATATGTCGAAGTAGATGAAGATGCGGTCGAGTGCTCTTTCAGAGCCTTGGAATTTGTTTATGCCACCTTTGTTGCCGAAAGAAAGAAAATTCGGAAGCCTAGGCTATCCAACTGTATCAAAATGGGGCTGAAAGACTCTGGGAAGAGGAGCCAAGATTGGAAGAGGGCTAGGGAGTCGCTTACAGGGGAATATTAGCCCAGGTTTTCTGAGTATTAAGCGAGATCGTTTTGGTCTAGGATATCGCCCGACCTTCAAGGAAAAGCTGAAGAATGTTCAAAAGAGCCAGGAAATGAGGAAAGCCATGTTAGCTGAGGAAGATATTAAGTGGGAGCCCATGATTTTCCCACCGATGCGTAGCATCTTCATATATGGGGGCCACATGTTTCAGGGGGTCCGATCGTCGAATGAGCCTGTTATCGAAAATGCCTTGAGGGATTTGGGTATAAATGTGATATCAGATGAAGGAATCGAAGACGGGAGAGCTATGGGCATCTAGCCACACCACCAGGCTTTGTATTAAACAATTGGACTGCAGAGGAATTACCTGTAGTTTACAAAACTGCTTCAGAGTAATGCACAAAAACTTTCCCTATTGTCTAAACCCCGAGGCAATAGGTGATCCTTTGTAAGGGGTTAATCTACCTGTTTTTTATTTTTTAATAAATGATGCATTCCTGTTAATTCACGAAATGGCAAACATCATCCCTTGTATTTTTTATTTCTTTGTTTATTTATTATATATTAGTATTTCATTCTATTTTGATATGGGATAGATTCTAATGTATTTGTATATGTATATATATATCCTCTCGTTCGTTATTCTTTCAGGACCTCCGGTATCAATAGTATAAATGCTGATGACTCTGACCCGAAGATAGATTTTGAGCTGCCCATATGTCAAGGGGAAATTGGAGTTTATGATAGTGATGAGGGAAACAACTTACCTTCTGAACTACTGAAAATGGTAAAGAAAGAAGATAAACAAATTATGCCCCATGAAGAGCCCATTGAGATCTTGAATCTGGGATCAGAGGAAGATAAAAAGGAGATAAAAATTAGCACCATCATATCTGCTGAGGGACGACAAAGTCTGATTGAGCTACTTCGAGAGTACAAAGATGTGTTTGCTTGGTCGTATGAGGACATGCCAGGTTTGGACACTGAGTTAGTGGTACATAAGTTGCTAATAAAGCCAGAATGTAAACCGGTACAACAGAAGCTCAGAAGGATACGACCCGAAATGCTGCTTAAAATTAAAGAAGAAGTAAAGAAGCAATTTGATGCTGGGTTCCTAAAAGTAGCCAAGTATCTAGAATGGGTAGCAAACGTAGTTCCAGTACCAAAGAAAGACGGGAAAGTACGCATGTGTGTTGACTACAGAGATCTTAATCGGGCCAGTCCGAAAGATAATTTCCCTCTGCCACACATAAACACCCTGGTGGACAATATGGTTGGAAACTTTCTATTTTCGTTTATGGATGGGTTTTCAGGTTACAATCAAATAAAGATGCATCCTGATTATATGGAAAAGACTACGTTTGTCACCATGTGGGCACGTTCTATTACAAGGTGATGCCGTTTGGGCTAAAGAATGCAGGGGTAACCTATCAAAGGGCCATGGTAACACTATTCCATGACATGATGCATAAGGAAATAGAGGTCTATGTCGATGACATGATTGTTAAAGCTAAAACGGAGGAGGAACACATCGAGAATATGTGGAAACTCTTCCAAAGATTAAAGAAATGCCAGTTAAAACTCAATCCAAGCAAGTGTACCTTCGGAGTAACATCGGGAAAACTCTTGGGGTTTGTAGTAAGCAAAAAAAAAGATTGAAGTGGACCCTGACAAGGTCAAAGCTATTCAGAATTTACCATTCCCACAAACACAAAAAGAAGTTTGAGGATTCCTGGGAAGATTAAACTATATCACCCGATTTATTTCACAATTAATCGAGAAGTGGGATCCCATTTTTCGCCTTCTCCAAAAAAATAACCCAGGGGTATGGAACGAGGATTGCCAAGGAGCTTTTGAAGCAATAAAAGGATATTTGTCGAATGCTCTAGTCTTAATGCCTCCAATATCAGGCAAACCATTAATCCTCTACTTGTCGATCTTTGAGAATTCAATGGGATGCGTATTAGGACAGCATGACCAGAATGAGAAAAGAGAAATAGCAATTTACTACCTCAGTAAAAAGTTCACTGATTGTGAGACAAAGTACTCACCCATAGAAAAGTTGTGTTGCGCTTTAGTTTGGACTACTCGAAGGCTCAGGCAGTATCTGTTGTATCATACTACTTGGCTGATATCTAAACTTGATCCTCTAAAATACCTAATGGGTGTACCTGCTTTATCTGGAAGATTAGCTCGTTGGCAAATCTTATTGTCTGAATTTGACATACAATATTTAAGCCAAAAAGCAGTTAAAGGAAGTGTTGTGGCCGATTTCATTGCAAGTAGGGCTTCTAAAGAGTATGAACCATTGAACTTCGATTTTTTGGACGAAGATTTAATGGTTGTTTCAAATGAGGAGGCAATTTCCTCTACTAATGAACATACTAATGAACAGTGGAAGATGAATTTTGATGGTACCTCGAATGCCTTGGGGCATGGGATTGGGGCAATTTTCATCTCACCTGGTGGAAAACACTTTCCTTTCACCAGCCGATTGAATTTTGATTACACAAATAACATGGCCGAGTATGAAGCATGTATTTTGGGTCTTAGAGCTGCCATTGAGCGTAAAGTGAAAACACTCAAAGTATATGGGGATTCAGCACTGGTAATTTATCAACTCAGAGGTGAATGGGAAACAAAAGATACGAAGTTGGTGGAATACCGTAAGTTGGTCCTAGAGATTATTAAAGAATTCGAGAGGGTGACGTTTTATTACCTCCCTAGAGAAGAAAATCAAATGGCGGATGCTCTAGCCACTTTGGCAGCAGCCTACAAAGTCAATGAATATTCAAGCATGATGCCTATTACGATGCAAGCTTACGGATATCCAGCCTATTGTTATAGTATAGAAGAGGAAGAGGATGGAAATCAATGGTATTATGACATCCAACAATACATCAAATATCAAAGTTACCCTGATTATGCCACTGAGAATGACAAAAGAACTATTCGAAGAATGGCCGCAGGATATGTGATTGATGGCGAGATCTTGTACAAGAAAAGTTATGATCAAGTCTTGTTATGATGTGTAGATGCCAAAGAAGCCAAAATGATCATTGAAGAAGTGCATGAAGGAGTATGTGGTACCCATGCTAATGGACATGGAATGACTAAACAAATAATGAGATTTGGATATTATTGGTCAACTCTGGAAACTGATTGTATCAATTTCTCCAGAAAATGTCACAAATGCCAGATTTATGGAGATAAGCTCCACACTCCTCCTCTTCCATTGCGCGTAATGACTGCTCTGTGGCCATTCTCTATGTGGGGCATGGATGTCATTGGGCAAATTTTACCCAAAGCTTCCAATGGTCATCGTTTCATATTTGTGGAAATAGACTATTTCACTAAGTGGGTAGAAACGGCCTCCTATGCAAATGTCACTCAGTAAACAATTTGCAAGTTCTTAAAGAGAGAAATTATCTGTCGGTATGGGCTACCAGAAAGGATCATCACCGATAATGCTTTGAATTTAAACAATAAGATGATGGAGTCAGTATGTAAACAGTTCCAGATTAAACATCATAATTCCACCACTTATCGCCCAAAGATGAATGGAGCGGTAGAGGCAGCCAATAAAAACATCAAGAGGCTGATACAGAAAATGACTTAGACTTATAGAGACTGGCATGAGAAGCTGCCATTCGCTCTGTTTTCCTATCAAACTTCAGTAAGGACGTCCACTGGGGCAACTCCATTTTCTTTAGTTTATGGGATGGAGGCTGTGTTACCCATCGAGGTTGAGATTCCTTCACTACGAGTGCTGTCAGAAGTTAAGCTAGATGAAGCAGAATGGGTGCAAGCTAGGTATGATCAATTGAACCTGATTGAGGAAAAAAATTAAAAGCTATCTGTCACGGGCAAATGTGCAGAAACGTGTGATAAGGGCACATAATAAAAAAGTTCGTCCACGAGAGTTTCAAGAAGGAGACTTGGTGTTAAGAAAGATTTTGTCAATTCAGAAAGACTTTCGAGGTAAATGGATGCCAAATTGGGAAGGACCTTATGTGGTAAAGAAGGCCTTTTCTAGATGAGCTTTGATCCTCACTGAGATAGATGGACCAGAGTTACCTAACCCTGTGAATGCTGATGCAGTCAAGAAGTATTTCGCCTGAAAAAAATGAAAAATGAAAGGAAAAGGAAAAGAAAAGAAAACGATAAAAAAGAAAATAAAAAAAATAAAAGGAGGGTTCAAGATGAAAACCCGTAAAAGGCGTCTTGAAACCAGAGAAAGTCTCAGGTTGAAAACCCGTAAAGGGTGACTTGAGAATTGTGTAAATTCAGAATTCGTGCATGGCGGAGCTGAATTAATTTTAAAGGCTTGAAATGGTAGTCATGGATTAGGACTGGAAATCGAAGAGTTTGGGCAACCAGAAAGTAAATAAGATTCAAACACTGGCTTATGGCATTCAACAGTTGGGAATTTGGCAGTATAAGGGGAGCTTCATACCCTTACGCATTACCACAATCCTCAAGATCCCCTCGACAGAAGCTATACTCGGGTCCTCTTACGGCGTGCCAGTTCAAAAGCATTCGTACTGTTAATATTTGATGATGCCTACTGTGTTTTCTTTTGATTATTTCCGTTAAAAGTTTGTCATGTATTCATCCAAAAACTCTTTATTTATAAATAAAAAGATGTTTTTAACCGCGTTGCAAGCATCCTGATTAAAAATAAAAACATCTAGATTATCTCGGTAAACATGAGACAATTGTGCATTATTGTACAAAAAGTTTTGGAAAATGCAGATATTCTGAAGCTAAAAATGGTTTTAGCATAAGGCTTACACAATGTCAAGCCACAAGAAGTTAAAACCTTGGGATACACGAGATTGCTCAACAATGTGGGGTAACCAAAGAGGTTTTGTCACTGATTAAATAACGGGTCATGAGAAGCACATGGGTTCAAAGAGTAAAGAGAATCAGAGTCAGGCTCAACCAAGGAGTTTCCAATTAGGTTTTTCGATCGAGATGAATTGCTGATGATTTTTTATGCCCAAATCAGTCTGAAGTGCAAGGACGTTAACAAAAGAAAATTCTCGCTTGAAAAGAAAATACCCTCAAAATAAATGCATCATTGCACACATTTTAGGCATAAACAAGATCATGGCATAAAATGCATAATAATGAGTGTTTGCAGGTTCTCTTAAAAGAAATGACATAGATGTAAAGACCCAACATAGAAATCACCAATTCGAATTTCCATGTTTAGCCGTGGCGAGACAAGCTTCCACAAAAGGAATCTCTTTAAAAAATGATCATCCCAAGACTTTCATGTATGATGTTTTAGAATCCTCAAACACATACTAATAAAGGTTAATGTTTAATTTTCAAGTTTGATCTCAATTTAATGGATCAACTCCTCCAGATATGATATTCCCTTCAGAGTAAGCGGAACAGATCTCTCTTTCCAAGATTTGATATTTCTTTCAGAGTAAGTGGAACAAGTCTTCCTCGATTCAATGGATCAACTCCTCCAGATCTGATATTCCCTTCAGAGTAAGCGGAACAGGTCTTTCTTTCCAAGATTTGATATTCCCTTCAGAGTAAGCGGAACAAGTCTTCCTCAATATAATGGATCAACTCCTCCAGATCTGATATTCCCTTCAGAGTAAGCGGAACAGGTCTCTCTTTCTAAGATTTGATATTCCCTTTAGAGTAAGTGGAATAAGTCTTCCTCGATTCAATGGATCAACGTCCCCAGATATGATATTCCCTTCAGAGTAAGCGACACATGTCTCTCTTTCCCAAGATTTGATATTCCCTTCAGAGTAAGCGGAACAAATTTATCTTTTAAGATTTGATATTCCCTTCAGAGTAAGTGGAACAAGTCTTCCTCGATTCAATGGATCAACTTCCCAAGATTTGATATTCCCTTCAGAGTAAGCGGAACAAATTTCTTTTTTAAGATTTGATATTCCCTTCAGAGTAAGTGGAACAAGTCTTCCTCGATTCAATGGATCAAATTTCCCAGATATGATATTCCCTTCAGAGTAAGCGGAACATGTCTCTCTTTCCCAAGATCTGATTTTCCCTTCAGAGTAAGCGGAATAGGTCTCTCTTCTCAAAGATTTGATATTCCCTTCAGAGTAAGCGGAACAAATTTCTTTTTCAAGATTTGATATTCCATGAGTGACAATGGAATAAGTTTGTTTCGATTCAATCTTCCCTAAAGAACAGTGGAATGAATCAACATCCCCAAATCTGATATTCCCTGAGTGACAGCGGAACAAATTCCTCATCATATTTCAAACCATGAAGTTGACTAAACGAAAAAACGCATTGTCTTTTCATCTTTGCCCTATTCTTGTTGACACAAGAATGAGCAAAGAGGGGCAGCTGTTGACACTCATTTTTTCGTCTCGTTTTTTTTATATTTATTGATATTATTACTTATTATTATTACATATTTTGCAGCCCAATTACAACAAATCCAGGAACCCAAAAAAATCAACTCGAATCAGCCCAAGCTCGGATATGACCCGCCAGTCATCAGAGGTACATGTGTGCTTCATTGATGTTCTCATTCATGCGTATGAGCTGCCACCAAATGTCCTGCAGCACCATCACGTGAAGCACCCAAATCTTCAGAGAACGTCATTGCATACGCCAAATATTTACCTGCTCCCATCAAAACTTCACCAAACACAAGGAAATTAACAAAAGATGACAAGAAGATTCGGTGAAGAAGAGGAAATAAAATTGGGGTCTCTCGACCAGAAAAAAAGGAAAAGGGAGGAGGTTTTCTTGGATACTGAGAAAGAAAAACAGAAAAACATTGTAACAGGGATATAAACATTGTATTAAAAAAGCCGAGAAAGCAATAGAAATACCAGGACGTTTGAGGTATTATTTATTTGGTTTTCTCTTTATTTTCCAGTTTCCTTTTATATGTATGTTCGTATTATTTGAAACAAAACAAAAATCAGTGTAAGTTGATTCATTTCTTTCGATTAAAAGAACAAAACCCAAATGTTCTTCCCGAATCTTCAATAAAAAATAATCCATGTAAGAGTTTTTTTATATATTCGAAAAAATAAAGCAATACAAAGATTTTCAATTCACTTATTTACAACACAGTGCTAAGACCCAATATTTTCTTCAAACATAGTTTTCTTTATTTTTCTTAAAATTAACAAAGTCATATCCATTTTCATTCTTAATAAATATATTATGTAAAGAATAGGGAGATATCATTTACCTTCCAAAAAGAGTCTCGTGACCGGAGTGAACCCTTGCATACTCGATTTAAGGCTTGATCTGAGTGTTTTAGTGTAATCGAGAGTCATTGTTGTTACCGGCCACTAGAAATAGGATAAGTTAGATTAATCATGAAAAAAATCGAAACTTTAAAAAAGAGTAAGGAGAGTGATGGGATCGTTGGGTATAGTAGTCGAATATAAGGCTTGGGGCTTCGAACGGCGATGATGGTAGCTTGAGTGTGATCGTTCGAGCTTGAGAAGCTCTGGTATCTCTTTGGTGTTCTCGATCGAACAAGTGAAAGAGGGAGGCTGAAGAAGGAGAGAAGCTGCACAGGGAAACTTTTAAAACAAAAAAATGGGAAATTTAAATAGGCTAGGGTTTAGTTCATGTTTAAAATAATATATATATATATATATATTTATTCATTAAAACAACATTGTTTCAATAGTTAAAGCCGTGTTTTACATAAGGAGGGGTAAACGCTTTGGTTAATCCTTTGAGATTTCAATCATTCAACTTGGGTCCTTAAGTTTTTTTTAGTTTCTGATTGTAGCTCCTAAGTTTCATGTAAATTTCGTCTGAAAGCCCCACCCATGTTGATCTTGATAGTAGGGTTAGAGGGTTTATAATATGTACGGGGCATGAAAGGAGATTTTCGTCTGATTGTGCCAGTTCTAAAAAACCTCAAAGAAACCTGAGCAAAGATTTCATGCCGCTGGAACAACGTCTCTGTCAGTCTAAACATCTCCCTCATGGAGAAACTTGTTGCGCCTATTCCAAATGTTCCACAACAACAAGGTTATCCTAGCAAGCCCTTTTTGGTCCATCTGAGTGGCAATCCAATCTAGTCATTCCTTGCAAGAGTTTCCTTTACAGTCAATAATAGAGATATTAAGTCCTGAGAAATGTAAAATAGATTTGGATTTAGGGCATTCTTTTAGGTTATGGAGCGTGTTTTCTATGGCGTCCCCATACATAGGGCATTTACCCTCCGAAAGGCGAGCATTGAGGAGTTTTTTCGCTTGTTAAGATTGCATTGTGACAGATTCGGTTTATACTATGTACGGGGCACGAAAGGAGATTTTCGTCTGATTGTGCCAGTTCTAAGAAACCTCAAAGAAACCTGAGCAAAGATTTCATGCCGCTGGAACAACATCTCTGTCAGTCTAAACATCTCCCTCATGGAGAAACTTGTTGCGCCTATTCTAAATGTTCCACAACAACAAGGTTATCCTAGCAAGCCCTTTTTGGTCCATCTGAGTGGCAATCCAATCTAGTCATTCCTTGCAAGAGTTTCCTTTACAGTCAATAATAGAGATATTAAGTCCTGAGAAATGTAAAATAGATTTGGATTTAGGGCATTCTTTTAGGTTATGGAGCGTGTTTTCTATGGCGTCCCCATATATAGGGCATTTACCCTCCGAAAGGCGAGCATTGAGGAGTTTTTTCGCTTGTTAAGATTGCATTGTGACAGATTCTCCAACCAAAGATCTTGATTTTTGGAAGAATCAGCAACTTGGTAAGGGTCTTCTATATTTGTTTCGTTGTCCCTTGGAATCCCTTTTCGCAAAAAAAGCCAATTATAACTTGATTTAGCAAAAAAGCAGCAGAAAGAGTGATGGCTCTATATAAGTTTGTCCGTCCTAGTATGGGCAATCAAAATTTTTAGGACTTTATCTGCACCTTCTTCTGGGAGCACACTCCTAACCTTGTCTTCATCCCATTTTGGTTCCCTGGAGCATAAATTCCGAACATTTAACTAGATTACTATCACTATCAATATAAGAGTGTGTCCAGCAAATCGGTGCAAAATTCCCCCCAAACATCCCTAAACAAACAAGTCTGGCCCGCGAAACCAATACGCCATAAGAAACCTTCTTTGAGGGCCTCCTTAGCTCTGAAGATACTAATCCACGCGTGAGATGGTCGGTCTCCAAGTTTAGCTTTGAGAAAATCCTTGTTGGAAAAATAAATAAATGGCTTAGAATTATTTAAAATTTATAACTTATAAATAAATATCTTTTAACTCATAGTAAAGCAATATATTTTTTACCTAAATCCTAAATCCTAAATCTCAAACCCCAAAACCCATACCTTGAATCTTAAACCCTAACCCTAAAAAGAAAAAATATGATTTTACTATGAGTTAAAGAAATATTTATTTATGGATTATAAA
Organism: Hibiscus syriacus; assembly: GCF_006381635.1. Classification (NCBI taxonomy): domain Eukaryota; kingdom Viridiplantae; phylum Streptophyta; class Magnoliopsida; order Malvales; family Malvaceae; genus Hibiscus; species Hibiscus syriacus. The sequence goes on from NW_024062588.1 coordinate 184,196, forward strand.
TTTTAATTAAATCTAAATTATTTATTTATTTGAATCTAATGATTATAAATTGGTGTAAACTTATTATTTTTACATAGTATAAGTGGATCCTAACCCTATATAAAGATATACTTATACTATGTAAAAAAATAAGTATTACACTAATATATATATATAAATAAATCACTACTAACTCTACCTAATATTTTGACTACCGTTATATAATTTTGATTAATTAAATAATTTATATATACAAGTAGTATTGATAATTTGTTAAACGCCTTTATCACAAGAGATTCAATTATTACCAACAACCAGTTGGTATAGTAGGATGAGAAACTAGATTCTTTAAGTAAAGTCAGGGGTTCGAATCATGGCTTTTACGTATGGAGCAAACTGGGTTATGAGGGTCGCTCCCATAATGGGCCTCTACAAAACCTTATCTGAATTAGTGGGCCTCTACAAAACCTGATCTGAATTAGTCAGTCAATAGATCGGATAACTGTGATTAATTCAAAAAATTGAGAAAAAATTTTATGATGCTTTCACTTTGATCATTGAACAATTAAAATTTACATACAATTATCAAAATTTTAATTCACTTATTATGTTCATTGTCATTAGTTGTAATTGAGAAAAATTGATGCGACATGTTAAAGTTTTCTTTCTCAAAAAATACGAAGGTTCAATTTTGTAGCCACCATAAAGCATCACTGAATTTTTAAGATGCTTTCATTTTGGTCATCGAACACTTAAAATGTACATACAATTAATGAACTTTTAATTCACTTTTGTTTCGATCGTTATCATTAGTTGTAATTGAGAAAAGTTGACGTGATACATTAAAATTTATTTTCCCAATAACACTCGTAGGTTTCAAATCGATAACCATTACAAATACTAAGTATTTGATGAACAAAGTGATCATAAGTCAATTTTAATTGTAAAAATGCCATTTTTTACGAGAAAATTAACACTATTTAATTTCAAGTCGATCTAGCGATTGATAGTGACAAACTGAAATGTTTCAATTTCTAGTTTTGATTGAGATTTGAGGAGACTGAAATTTTTTATAAAGAGCTTTAACATAATAAAAGAAGAAGAATAATAGGTTAATGTTTTCGATCGAAGAAACCATCAAATGATGATAAAAATAACAACAAAAGAAGGGGTGATGGTTGCTAGATTTTTTAAGGTTTCATTAACACGTCAATTGTCGTTAATGAGTTAACAGTTCCACGTTTGAAATAATTTTTTTAATAACATCGACCTCAATGATTTTTTTTCCTTCAATTTAGATGATCAAAGTGAAATGACACTAAAAAATTTAATGACTATTAGTGCAGTTTATGATAAAAATAAATGTGAAATCATAAAAGAATTTAATACTTGTAAGTAAATCTTTGAATTTAAGTTTTGTGAGTGAAAAGGATAATACGATTCTACTTAAAACATAAATTTGAGTTCATATAATTATTAAATATAAAAGATAATTTGTAATAAAAGAATATGACCCGCATCTCTTGCTATGTTTGTTTACACGAAATGGGAGTGTAATGGAATTTTCTTTTTTGGGTCAAATTATTATATGTCATTCCGAGGAGGTAGGACTGGGGCTAGCGTAACACATGTTCCACTTCACTAATTAAGGCCATATATAATGCTTCTGCATGTGTAATTAAATTACAACTGAACCTCAATGTTTATTAATGTTCATTATGACAGTTTCATGCATGGTTGTCTGGTTACCTTCATTTAGTTCCAATAGCTACCTTTTCCCATTAATTTAATACCATTTAGTCCTTTCCAATATTAAATCTTATAACATGCGCCCCTTTTGCTTATGATGGAAGGGTGTTTTAGAAACATTGTCCTTTTTAATCTTATAAAAGCCCTTGAACCCAGGCTTTGGCCATTTGGATCTTTGTACGGTTGGCCTATTGAAATGTACTTGGAGCCAACACAGGTGGCATATTTTTACTAGAGATAGCAACGTTCAAATTAATCCTAGTATAGCTTAGTGGAGAGCTTCTTTTTCTTGTTATGTTATCAAAAGGAAAGAATAGGAGATTCTTTCGTCAGTCTAATCGTCAAGTTAAACACTTCGGGTGAGAAACAAAGCCTCTGTGTTAAACTTTTATTCAACAAGGCTAACCCTAAATTCTTGATCGATTCAGCACCAAATTCAGTTCTGAAAAAGAGCCAAGAACGAAAACAAAGCACACACTTTCCGCTAACGCAACTTGATACTACTATTTCCTTGTGGCACAGTATGTGTTTTCATGGTTGGCCTCACGGCATGGCATTCCCTGCACGGCGACACGAGCGATAACAACAATTTCTGCCCAAACCAGGATCTCGAACCCCCACACTCCTTTTTACCTCGATTCGATCTACGCGAAACTTTCGGGTCACTGCCGCTGTTTTCACTGGACAGCTCACTACCACTGTCGAGGGACGGTGGATTCGCACCCTGAAAGAACTCGAACTCGTGGTTGTCTATATCGTTATAGGCTCGGTGGGGATGAGAGTTGGCTAGTTGATCTTGAATACACACGAGACCTGCAAAGGAGAGGGAATCAAGTGAAGTGCCATCATCGGCTGCAGCATCCATGGCCACGGGGATGTTCTTGTTTTGCTTGTGGTTTCCCATTGATTTGGCTCATTGATCCCAGAGCTTATATATAATCAAGCTCTCTGTTTTGTTCCATTTGTTCGGTGGATCTACCGATGAAGCTGGGGAAGTAAAACAATGGAACCGACGTTTTGATGGTAACGAATTGTAGATGCTTGTGGTTTGGTGCTATTTGATTCGGCCACATTCTTTAGACTCGGATGCTTCAACTTGGTGGCCATACCAACGATAGGGTGACACAAATCCCTGATACGTTGATTCTGTTTTTTGGGCATTCAGTATTTGCCAAATACTGTTTTCTTCCTAACCTATTTAAATATGTTATTGGTTCGGTGGGTTTTCAAGATTGTTGGATTCTCTAACATATATGTAGACAAATATCATTCTCATCCGAGTTTTCGAGTTTAAATTTTATTTAAATTGAAAGAAATTAAATCAAAAAAATAAAAATTAATTTAATCTCGATTTTTAATAAAATAATTTAATTATTTTATAATTCAATTCATGGTTTTCTTATAACTTCATTCTTTATTTTAATTTATGTTTGCTTTGGTTAAATTTTGAATTTTATGCTCCTATACCAATATATATAATATCTCGATTAGGAGTATAAATGAATCGAGTTTGAATGAATAAAGTTGTTGTTCATGTTCGTTTATTTATTTTTAAAAGTGTTCGTGTTCATTCGTTTACCATTAATATTCGTGTTGATAGTGGTGTAAATGAACCGAGCTTGAATAAATAAAATAAAATTTATTTATTTATTTTTGAAGATATTAGTTTTTGTTCTTCTAAGGTTTGTGAACATGCTCATTTAAATATTCATTTAACTTTGAAAACTTATTCCGCAACCAATACTCTCTTTTTACTCTTTTATTTGCATGCAAATAAAATGGTAAAATTATTCCACTAGTGCTTAATTTCCTTAGACTTCATAATTTGAACTCTAAAGTTCACCTTATCTCAATTCAGTCCCATCTTCAATTCTTTTCTAATATAGTAAAATGTAAAAAAGAAAAAGAAGAACCCGGATCTTTTGAATGAGTCTATAAATAAATTTGTTAGTAAATATAAACGAACCAAATACACATTTATTTGTGTTTGTTTGTTTATTTATTAAATAAATATAAAAAATTTATTCGTTCTAATTTATATAATAAACGAACATAAATAAATGTTATACGATTCACAATTTTTTTTAATGAATACTACGTTAATTTACACCCATAATTATAATATTTTATTCACTTCCAACATAGTTTCAGTTCTTTTATATAAAATTTAATTTAATCAATCATAAAATTTAGAACCACACACAACATCACAACATCAACAACAGAGACATTAGTGGAATTGGGAACCAATGGGGTCACTCTCTAAACACATGACACGTGATGCCCACTTTCTGTTTCTTCTGCTAATGCAAAGCTCAAATTATATCATTCGGACCAAAAATATATATTATTGATAGTATTTTTTTAAGAATAATATATGATGATTACGATGTTTATCTTTTCATAATTTTTTTAAACAGTTGACAATGCATACATATATCATAAATATAATTTTTTAAACTTAAGACCCGTAAAGAAAATAAAATTTCATTTAACCAATGATATTACTTGATGAGTTAGTATTATTACTATCGATAGTCCTTTTCTTGAAATGGGGACAGTTTGTTGGCAAAATATGTAAAAATAGGGTTAAAAGTGTTGATTTTTTGACAAAATCTCACATTGGTTGTGTATAAGGAGGAGGGGAAATTCTTTTGTTATAAATAGAGCCCTCCTCCTCCTTAGTTTAAGATCCCACAAATATAAGCATTCTTCACTATTAAAGGCTATTTGTACTCTTTCTCTCTTTGTAATATTTCCTCTATTAGTGAAATATTATTTTAGTAGTGTTCGAGGAGGTAGGTATAATTTTGGCCTAATCTCGTTAAATTTTGGTGTTCTCTTTCATGTCTATTTAATAGCTATTGTCGGGTATAGTTGTTGTTAATTATTGTCCTATTAAAATTACTTGTCTTGGTAGTTCTGTCTAAGGACAGTGGGTTTTAAGAGGGACCATTGTGACCCCTCCTCTTTCCTGAGAATCTACCTTAGGGTGATTTTTAGTATAATCGTTTTCACACTAGTTACCTAGATAATAGTTTTCAAGGTGAATTTGTTATTATTGGTGGAAATTAACCCGAATTCCACAACAATTGATATCAGAGCTCTTGGTTTATTTTAGTATGCTTTGTGGTTACGGCTTAGGCTGATCTTCCACATCAGAAAAAATTTCCTTAGGGTAATTGACATTCTGTATTGACAGTTATTAAATAGAATTTATAGCAGAAATGACAGACGACACAAAAACATCCGCAAGAAATGTTGTGACAAATGTTAGATTTGTAGTGGAGATTTTTTATGGCACCGGTCATTTCGACATGTGGCAAAGTGAGGTTCTAGATGTCCTATTTCAGTAGGGTCTAGACATTGCTATTGAATGAGAGAAACCAGATGATGTTAAGGAGAAAGAATGGAAGAGGATCAATAGATTGACATGTGGTACTATTTGATCGTGTCTTTCTAGAGAGCAGAAGTATGCATTTTCTAAGGAAACTTCTGCAAGTAAATTGTAGAAGGCACTGGAGGAGAAATTTTTGAAGAAAAGCGGTCAGAACAAGTTCTACATGAAAAAGAGATTGTTCCGCTTCAACTATGTACCAGGTACCACTATGAATGATTACATTACTAGCTTTAATCAGCTGGTGACTGATCTGATGAATATGGACGTGACTTTTGAAGACGAAGATCTGGCTCTGATGTTGATGGGATCACTTCCTGATGAGTTTGAGTATCTTGAAACTACTCTACTTCATGGAAAGGTAGATGTGTCTCTCGGTGAAGTAACTGATGCTTTGTATAGTTATGAATTGAGAAAGAAAGACAAACAAGAAAATACAAGTGTCGAAGCAGAAGCTCTTGTTGTTAGAGATCGTTCGAAGAGCCAGAATAAAGGAAGGAGAGGGAGATCGAAGTCAAAGTCCATATTGAGCAAAGATGAATGTGCCTTTTGTCGAGAAAAAGGGCACTGGAAGAAAGAATGTCCCAAGCTAAAGAATAAAGGAAAACCTGAAAGGGGAAAGGCTGCCTCAGAATCAAATATGGTCGAGTATGATGATACAGATTCAGATTTCGCATTCGCTGCTACGCCACCAACCAGCTGTTCCAGTTCATGGCTGTTAGATTCAGCTTGTAGCCACCATATGACCCCCAATAGAAAATGGTTCTTTGATTTTAAAGAACTAAAAGGTGGAATTGTCTACACAGCAAATAATTCCCCTCTTGACACACTTAGGATTGGTTCAATTCGCTTGAGAAATCAGGATGGATCAATCAGAACCTTAACAGATGTCCATTATGTACCAGATTTAATGAGAAATCTCATCTCTGTGGGAACCTTAGAGTCAAAAGTTTTAGAAGTGAGGGAAAAAGATGGGATTACGAGGATTATCTCTGGTGCACTGGTGATAATGAAGGGAATCTGGAAAAGAAACAATGTGTATTATTTTCTGGATAGTACAATTGTTGGGACAGCAGTAGTGGCAGCTTCTACTGATGAACAGGAGTCAAAAGCAACCAGGTTATGGCATATGCGCTTGGGGCATGTTGGTCAAAAATCCTTGAAATTGCTGATAGATTAAGGATTATTGAAGGGTTCTCGGGCTTGCAAATTAGCTTTTTGTGAGCATTGCATCAAAGGGAAGAAGACGAGGGTGAAATTTGAAACAATAATCCATGATACTAAAGGTATTTTGGATTATGTTCATTCTGATGTATGGGGGCCTTCCAAGACAACTTCATTAGGAGGAACACACTATTATGTCACCTTTGTTGATGATTTTTCCTGGAGAGTTTGAGTGTATACAATGAAGACAAAGGATGAGGTGCTAGGATTTTTCCTTAAATGGAAAAAGATGATGGAGACTCAAACTGGCAGAAACATCAAACGTCTTCGTACAAACAATGGTGGAGAGTACAAAAATGATCTATTTCTGAAAGTCTGTGAAGAAGAAGGTATTGTCAGGCATTTCACTGTCAGATCTACGCCACAACAGAATAGGGGTGGCAGAGCGTATGAACCGGACATTAGTGAAGAAGGTTCGGTGTATGTTGTCTAATGCTGGGTTAGGCAAAGAATTTTGGGCTGAGGCTTTGGTTTATACTTGTCACCTTGTCAAACGCTTACCATCGACTGCTATTGGTAGTAAAATACCATTAGAGAAATGGTTTGGAGAACCTGCTACAGATTATGATTCCTTACATGTGTTTGGTTCCACTACATACTACCATGTTAAGGAGTCAAAGCTGGATCCAAGAGCAAAGAAGGCGATCTTTATGGGGATCACCTCTGGTGTGAAAGGCTATCGTCTTTGGTGTCCAGAAACAAAGAAAATAATCTTCAGCATGGATGTTACCTTTGATGAATCTACCATGTTGAGAAATGTGACTTCAGAAAAATTGGAGCAGACAGATGGAACTCCCAAACAGGTGGAGTTTGAAGGAAGCAGAATTGACCCACCAGTAAAGAAACTGATGTTGACTCTCCTATGGTAGAAGAAGAGTCAGATAAAGAAGAGGTTCAGACCCAAGAACCTCCACAACAACATGAATCAATTGCACTCAGAAAGGGAAAGAGGACCATTAGACAACCTGCTTGTTATGCTGATATGGCCTCTTTTGCATCACCAATTGCAATTGATGACGTTCCTGCCACTTTTAATGAAGCAGTCCAAAGTTCAGAACATAAAAAGTGGAGGATCGCCATAAATGATAAATGCAATCCCTTCAAAAGAATCAGACGTGGAAACTAGCTAGTCTTCCGAAGGGAAAGAAGGCAATTGGGTGCAAGTGGGTATATGCAAGAAAAGATGGATTTCCTAACAAGAATAACATCCGCTACAAAGCAAGATTGGTGGCTAAAGGCTATGCTCAAATGGAGGGAGTTGATTATAATGAAGTATTTTCTCCAGTTGTAAAACATTCCTCCATCAGAATTTTGTTGGCTTTGGTAGCACAGTTGGATTTGGAACTAGTTCAGATGGATGTAAAAACTGCATTTTTACATGGAGACTTGGATGAGGAAATCTACATGACTCAGCCAGATGGATTCAAAGTTGCTGAAAAAGAAGAGATGGTGTGCAAGTTAGAAAAATCGTTGTACGGATTGAAGCAATCTCCAAGGTTGTGGTACAAGTGATTTGACAAGTTTATGATAGGGTAAAAGTACACAAGAAGCAAATATGATCATTGTGTGTATTTACGCAAGCTACAAGACGGATCCTATATATATTCTTCTTTATGTTGATGATATGTTGATAGCTTCCAGGAGTCAGACAGAAATTGCGAAACTAAAGACTCAATTGAACAGGGAGTTTGAGATGAAGGATCTTGGTGAAACGAGAAGATTCTAGGCATGGAGATATCAAGGGATAAGAAATTGGGAAGGCTTTGTTTGTCTCAGAAAGAATATCTGAGGAAGGTACTAAAACGTTTTGGAATGAATGAGAAGTCAAAACCAGTTAGTACACCTCTTGCTTCTCATTTCAAGCTCGGTGCATCCATGTCACCTAAGGATGATGCAGAACGGGAATACATGTCAAAGGTTCCGTATGCAAGTGTTGTTGGTAGCTTAATGTATGCAATGGTGTGTACAAGACCCCATATTTCACAAGCAGTTTGGGTTGTGAGCAGGTATATGCATGATCCTGGAAACGAGCATTGACAAGATGTGAAATGGATTCTGCGGTATATTTTGAACACCGTAGATGTTGGTTTGGTCTTTCAGCAGGACAAACAAGATGGTCATTGTGTAGTTGGGTATTGTGATTCAGACTATGCAGGTGATTTGGACAAGTGTCGATCAACTACTGGTTATGTGCTTACATTTGCAAAGGCACCAGTCAGTTGGAAGTCCATCTTACAGTCAACAGTGGCTTTGTTTACTACAGAGGCGGAGTATATGGCAGTTACAGAGGCTGTGAAGGAGGCAATTTGGCTTCATGGGTTGCTTGGTGAATTGGGAATGGAACATAAGCACATAAAAGTGCATTGTGACAGTCAGAGTGCTATTCATTTAGCAAAGAACCAGGTTTACCATGCAAGGACGAAGCGCATCGATGTTCGATATCACTTTGTACGAGAGATTCTAGAAGAAGGCGGAGTCATAATCTAGAAGATTCGGACTATTGAGAATCTTGCTGATATGTTGACAAAAGTGGTAACTGCGGTCAAGTTTAAACATTGTTTAGACTTGGTCAATATTGTTACAAATTGAAAGATGAATTTGCAGACACTACTGAAGATTGGATTTTTGAGAGATGTGTGTGGAATTTGCTAATGTGGAGATTTGTTGTTTTTTGGCAAAAATCCCACATTGGTTGTGTATAAAGAGGAGGGAAAATTCTTTTTTTATAAATAGAGCCCTCCTCCTCCTTAGTTTAGGATCCCATAAATATAAGCATTCTTCACTGTTAAAGGCTATTTGTACTTTTTCTCTCTTTGTAATATTTTCTCTATTAGTGAAATATTATTTTAGTAGTGTTCGAGGAGGTAGGTATAATTTTGGCCTAACCTCGTTAAATTTTAGTATTCTTTTTTATGTCTATTTAATAGCTATTGTCGGGTATAGTTGTTGTTAATTATTGTCCTATTAAAATTACTTGGGTTTCTGTCTAAGGAAAGTGGGTTTTAAGAGGGACCATTGTGACCCCTCCTCTTTCCTGGGAATCTACCTTGGGGTGATTTTTAGTACAATCGTTTTCACACTAGTTACATAATAGTTTTCAAGGTGAATTTATTATTATTGGTAGAAATTAACCCGAATTACACAACTTGATGACCCTTAAGAAAATAAAACTTCATTTAACCAATGATATTACTTGATGAGTTAGTATTATTATTATCAATAGTACTTTTCCTGAAATGGGGACAATTTACTGGCAAAATATGTAAAAACAGGGTTAAAAGAACCCATTGGAAATGGTCCATTGTAAGCTTCAAGACGGCCCCTCAATTATCACAATACATACAATTTCCCTATATCACCCTATATATAATTCTCCCATTGTTTTCTCAATTTGGTGTCTAAGCCAACGGGGTCGCACATAAGTGGGAAGCTGCCTAAAAGCCCCTCGTGCCCCGGTTTGCTCCTACTCGGATGGCAACGGGCCGGGTTTGGGTCGGATATTAGTCCCCCCGTCTTGTTCCCGTCCCCGTTTAAAAAACCGTACCTATCCCCGCTTAAAAAATCGCGGAGATTTAAAAGGGGATCCCCATCGGGTAATCGAGAAAAACCGCGGGGAAAAGGGTATCCCCGTTTAGCATAAACAGTTATTTAAACGGGTATCGGGCCGGTATCAGGCCGGGTATATATATATTTAAATTAAATATATAAATATTATATATATATATATATTAATTTAATTTAAATTTATTAATATATATATATATATAATAATTATTTTTAATATTTATCGGTCGGTTAACATAAATGATTTTTCTCCGTCCCCGTCCCTTTTAATATAAACGATTTTTTTTTGTCCCCCTTTAATTCATTTTTTGATTTTTTCCGTCGGGTTCGAATTTTTTTGCCATCCCTACTCCCATGCTCGAAAGCAAAGAAGGAACACATCGTCTCGTACATTTTATCGAGCAGATCGGTCCCCATTGTCTAGTTGTATGAGGAGGTCACGCTTAACTGTGGCTCCTGCCTCAAGTTAAGTCGATTCAATTGGAGGAGCCATTTCCCCCACTTGGGTTCACTTTGCTGTCACCTTCTGTACCAAGGGACCCCTCCTGCATTCATTATAGACGAGGGTTGTTTTGCCATTATCCTATACTTTCCCGCTTTTATATAATCGGATTTCATTTTTTCCCTGAAAAATTCTTCTTCGACATACGAGAATAATGACATGATTTTCAATAATCTTTAAAATATATGAATATAATTTAAAAAGAAATTCTAATTAGATCTATTGCGAATATATACGTATATCTAAATTTGAAGCGATTACCCTAAATTATTTAGGGGACCACGGATTCATTTCCAAGGTCCAATTTATATTTAGTATGTAAAAAAATAGGGTTAGATGAACCCAATAATTCATGTAAATGCAATTTGATTGGGAATTTTAACCCTTTTTTATCATTATTTTAGGCTCCACCTACATAATTTCACAATCATTCTACGACCTAGGGTTTGTAGCCCTAGTTTATAAAATTAGAGCAGGTAGGTGTCTTTCTTTCTTTCTCTAACATGAAAATATTTCCATTTCGACCACTACTAAATGTAATAGTTTAGACTCTCTTGCATATAATAATGTAATTTAAGTTGTCTTAAATATAAAAATGTTATTTGAATGACCAAAACATTAACATTTAAAAGTTGGATGATCATGTCTCATTGGGTAACCTCAGTTGTAAAGGTAATTTTGTTCTCTTTAGAAGTTACGTGTTGGAGTAATTATATCTATAAAATAATCGTTGTCAATGGTTAAGAAAGATATGTGTTGGTCGATTCTCGAGGAGACTAATATATGTGTTGGGCAAAGTGTTGTCCAAAAACATAGGTGTCACTTTGGGCTAAATCATGCCTTTGTTTGTTTAAAGCAGTTAGTTGCCGTCAACATCTAGTGGTTGGCCTGTTATGGCCCATGGAAGACAACGAAAAATCAAGGCTCTTTGGGCTCCCCCAAATTTAAATCATGGCCCGTAATGAAAAAGACGGTCTAATTGTGAATTTCATCATTCTAGTTTATAAGATGAACAACTTGATCTCTTTACTTTAATATATCAGAATATGATTCTTGTACTAACAAAAGTTGAGAAACTACTCCTATGTTGTTGACATACAAATGAACTTGAACTATTGATTTATGTTAATTCTTTAAATACAGATGATCGTTTTATCAATTTATAATCAGTAGTTTAGCAACAATGCTTATTAATAGTGTAAAGTAGACCAGAGATCATTGAACCATACTAAAAAGATCATTTTGGTCATTTAACTTTTAAAAATTATAAAATGGGCATTCTATTTATCAAATATTAAAAAATGGTTACTACAGTGCTATAATAATTTTAAAAGTTTGATAAATTAACGATCATTTTGTAGAATTCAACCAAATTTAATAATATTTTTTTTATGTATGACAAAATTTAATAATCATTTAATAATTATCTATTAAATTTTTTTTGTTGCCCTCCGGTTCACAAGGCTTCGCCTTGACTAATCTGGACCGACTCGGGTCACACACCTGGCTTTGTCGGGTGAGTCTCCCAACAGGGATTTTCTACATACACAAGGACTCGAATTCGAGACATGCTTAAGCGCTATATCAAACTGCGTATCACTTGAACCAATCGAGTTGATTAATTACCTATTAAATTTAATAAAATTTTATAAATTTGAAAAAAAAATATTCAAAACGACATTTAAACATAATTCAATAACTTTTTTATACTATATCCTTAATAATAAAACCTAATTAAACTAACATTTGAGTAGGGGCATTCAAAAATACCCAACCCGATTGATCCGGTCTAAAAAATTGGGTAATTATCCAAAAAAAATTATTTAACCAGGTCGAGTATTTGGGCCGACATTTTTCGGTCTAGTCCAAGTCACAAAATTTAATTTTTTCAGATACCCAATTACAATTTTTTTATATATATAATATTATTACATATTTATTTGTTAATAGTTTTATATATTAAATTAAACTAATAAAAGTAAAAAAAATGTTGATTCCCAAAATTGAAATCACTAAAAGACTAAAACGTTTATTTTTCCTCACGATGCTCCATCGCTCCAGCCTCCAGTAGTCTCGTCAACGGTCGCCGGTCACTTATCTAAGGAGGCAAGCACCCACCGGCCACCACGGCCACAGCCCACAAGCAGTAAGAGATTTTTAAAATAATGAAGTAAACAAATGTCCAGATTGCATGTTAGATTTCATTTGTTTATGCACATTTGATCTTATTCAACTTATCTTACTCTCTTTTAGGACCAATATATATTTGGGTTGTTGATTTTTCAAGCGTAAGAACCACTCGTTTTTCTGCCTTGTTGCCCCTCCCTCCTTGCGTTTCCACTGCTCCATTTACCTCGTCCTTTAAGCTAATTTCAGGTACAGCTCTTCACATTAACGCCTGCTTCACTTGCGTCCACTTTCCTTTGTTTGATTAGAAAACTTGGATGTTGTTACTTGGTTTTTTTTTTTTTTTGAAAAATAGAATCTCGGAGGTTTCCTTTGGTCCAAACAAAAGCCACAGCGGAGAGCTCTGTTGAAAATGATAATTTGTGTATTTTTTTTAAATTAATAGTTTGAAAATGATAAAAATTCGAATACCCGATTATTAATTATAGATACCCACAAAATTCGGGCCGGGATACACCAACCAATCAACTACTCAAAAAATCGGATACTAGAAATTTCGAGTACTCGAAAAAATTTGAGTGAATCAAATCGACCAATAAATAAATAAATAGCAGTGGACTAGAGTCTATTATATATAAATGTGGGTTTGAGTGAAAATCGGACATCCGAAATCCCTAAGCAAATCAGGTATATTGTCGTATGTAAATCATAGGCGAATGAGGGACCAGCGTTCCACTATGGCTCTAGCAATGTCCCATCAACATAACTAAACTAATGATAACAATATAATGAAAACAAACGACGATCATACATTTACGAGACGGTCGATATCTACATGTAATCGAAAGTCCAAAATCACAATAGCCGTTAAGCAAGTGGCTTCATTTGTCCAAAGAATAAGCATTTAATTATTACTAGTTGCATGTATTTTAAGCTAAGTATTAAAGAATGTGTCTAACCTTATAGAATGGTTTGACCTTCCAAAAAAAATGTTTTACAAGCCCATTGACGTACGATTTTGATATAAGATCGTTGATAAGGACGAGTTAAGATCAAATATTAAAAAAATATTTTATTAAATATTTAAATTTAAAAAATAAAAAGAATAAAGAATTTATTTGAGTAATATTTAAATTAACAAATATCTATTCAAAAAAAGAAAAGAATTAGGGGCAAAAAATCTCCCAGTACTCAACAAATGGCTTTTTCTAGTTGTTAGGAAACAAAGAAAAGATGGAAAGATCCAGGTCTTGTTATTTGTTTTGTTCCGCTCGACAGTACCGGTTTTGATACTGGTTGCCGTCCGTCGGTTATCTTTTTTTTTGTTTTTTAATTTTTAATAAGAATAATTATGTCTTTGTGACATGTTTTCTGTCTTTGTGACACGTTTAACTCTGTCTTTGTGGCACATTTTTCTCTGTCTTTTGGTAGCTTACGGTTTTTGTCGTTGTTTTTATTTATTTTTTTTCTCAGGGTTGGCCCCGACTGATCAAGATTATGTTTATTTGTTATCATACTGATCTTCATTGCTTTGAACCCTCGGATTGATTTGGATACGCGTTTTGGGCTCGTGGATAGTTTTCTCACGTCACTTGACTTTAATTTGCGATTTGCGGTTGTTTTTCAATATTTCATTTCTTTTGTGGTTCGTTTGTCATTGCAATTAGATTTGTTCGTATCTTTATTTTGTTCGAGCATTGATTAGGTTTTTTTTAACTTTTTCCTTTTATGGTCATTGTGTGATCTAGGTGGCTAGTTTTTGTGTCATTGATTATAGGAAAATGTCCTAATTATAATTTAGCTTACGTTTACGGTTATACTTGTAAATATTCATTATAATTCTGATTTTTTATTTTTAATAAAACTAGCGGCTTTCTATAAAAAAATAATAGTAATAAATGTAACATTTATCCAGTCTAATAGTTTTTTAACGGTACAAATTGAATCACAATTTTAGCAGTTATATATATCATTATTTGTAAAATAACTCTTCTTAAAAAGTATAAATAATAAAATATGATATTCATTAGAAAATTTTCATATATGAATTCATTGAATGATCTCAGTAGTGAAAGAAAATATTATTTTTCTTAGAGGACTCGAATTCGAGCAGTTATATATACAATGTATTTGTTATTCATGATTAAAAAAATTATGAATATATACTATATTATAATTAATAATATTAGATTATTCAAAAAATACTATTTATTATAAGATCATTAGTTTATTCTCAAAAGATAAATATGATACAATATACAACACCGTCAATTCAATATATCCACCCATGTAAGGCGTGATAAAATATGTAATATTTTTAAGAATAATAACATACATTTCTTCGTATCCACTTGAATGATTCTCAGTTGAGTTTAAGGGGTGTCATCTAATATGTATGATGCAACTTTGTACAAGAAAATAATAAATAAAATATAACAAGTGATTAAGCATAATTGAGAACAATAACATGGCATAAACCAGATTATTAAATTAAGGCGATCATCATCGACCTTAACCTAAACACGCCAAATACCTCCTGCCCATAATTAGTTGTAAATTTCTGTAATTAATTAACTTAAATTTCTGCATAATTCTGCCCCATGTCCTTTTACTTTTAGTTCCTTAATTTTATTAGCCTCCTCGTTGACTGATTCAAAAATTGAAGTCTAATCGAGAATACTGTGTTTGCAAACCGACTTTTATTAAATTTGAATGCAATATCAATATCAATTGAATATTTTAAACTAATAATATGGATATTGAAATTAAACCGACTTCAATTTTTCTCATATCGGACGAGTAGAGACTAAACTTTCGAAAGGTCAAAGAGTATTAAGGACTGGGAGTAGAATTAAATCTTTAATTGATTATGTTTTTGAAGAGAAGAATCGAAGGGTGAGCGGGAATAATAATTGAGGTGGGGTGTTGGAGGGGGTGGGAAGATCCCTTGAAATACTACAAAATCCATTTGTTCCTCAGCCTATACTTCACCTTTTCCTTTTTCAAACTTTATAATTAAGGTGTGCTGCCCACCACATGGCCCTGCAACTCTTGTTTATGCTCCACACACCATTAGCACATGGAAAACATACAAGAGATCGAGCCCTCCAGAATAAATCTTGATATATGTATATGCCTATACGTTACAGGTATATATTTCGATGCGAACGATCTTCTAACGGTCGGTATTTATCACTATTTATAACGTGCAATAATCGTTTTGTATTGGTTCGATGAATTTAATGGTCAGATGTACATTTTAAAACTTAGTGACAAAAAAAGCGTTTCATTACAATTTAGATACCATTTATGTACTTTACCCTTTTCTTTTCACAATATATATGTATATATATTCTTCTTCGAATCGATCATATATCATGTAATGATAGCAAAAACATGCATTGATTAGCGGCATTACCAGGACACAGATGTGAGATTTCTTATTAATCAATGAGCACTTATTGATTATTTTTACTACGTTAACTGTATCAAATGTTGTTAAATTATGATTTTAATTTTAAGTCACTTTTGATCCAAGAATTTTCAATATATTTCATATTAAATCTGACGAAAACTAAAAAAAAATTATCAATATTTTGAGGATCCCATTGAAATATTTTAAAAGGAGTGGGATTTGCTAGAGCATTGGGGAATGGGTGCACTCACTATAGGGATTCCCTCTCCCAATATTCAATTGGGGGGGGGGGAATGTTTTCACGTACAGTGATGTGGAATGGAATAATTTCATATGTAGTGACCCTTTTCTTGAACTTCTCAATCAATTCTCATCATCATCTCTTCACCTCTATGTCATGTTCTTGGATTTTGAATATTTGTCCTCCATTAACGTACATTCCTTTTCTCCTATCTTTTTATTCGATTAAAATACTAGTTAATTTCAATGATAGACCACACTCCATCACGTGCAAATTTCGTCAAGAAATCAAAGATTATAAAGGGTTTAATTTTGCCCTCGGTCCTTAAACTCTCTGGACTTTTAAAATGTAGCCCCTCAACTTATTTGGGTTGAAAAAAAAATCCAACCAATAACAACGTTGAGGGAACTTTCAACTCATTTGGGAAAAAAACATGTAAAGCGTTATCTACCAAATAATTGATCTAAGCTCTAACAATTTATATATTTTTTAAGTTAATTATAAAAAATATTGAATGGAGATTCGAACACAAACATAAGCACTTGTGCATGAGGGGCTTGAACTTGACTTTTCTTACATAGGTCACCAACTTGGTTCAAGCTCTCATATACAAGTGCTCACCTATGTGCACAGATCTCCTTATGAGATTGTGTGAACCATCCACAATTCTTAGCAAATATAAGGGATAAAATCTTGACATGAAAATAACATCGATTGTTGGAGATTCGGGATTGTTTCACATACGCTCTTCATAGACTTCTAAGAGAATTTAAAGTTCTCTAACAAACATTTTAATGAATTTTTGTTAATTTTCTTGTATAGAAGCAATAATTTTATTAAAAAAAAATATCTTCAATTTCAATGAAACTTTACAATCATAATCTTAAATTAAGCACATAATTTGGACATTTTTCTTAAATTAGTGATACAAATTAGCTACTTCAAATCACATAAGGTTTATACAAGGAAAGATAAAAAAACCCCAAAACTTGAGCAATGATAGATACAAATAGATTTGATCGTATCGGCAAACGAAGCATGAAAGTAGATAAAGCTATTGAAAACCACCGACAAAATCGTATATTAGAGTCGGGTGACGTGATAAGTCTATCCATGAATGCAAATCAAGTATCCAAATCCAATTTTACAGTCCAAAGTATGGAAAATCAGAATGAACATATAAGTGTCATCTTGATTAACCGTGTTGATGTCAAATCAACACTTAAAAATAAATGAAAAAAATGATCAAATGATAAAAAACGTGTCAAAAGACATAGAAAAACATGTCATAAAGGAAGACTTATTAAAAATTAAAAACAAGAGAAAAACAAAGGTATACTATAAAAAATAAAAGGACAATAAAAAAATATCGGTGGTCGATAACCAACATTAAGATTGATATCATTGCTCAACAACAAAGATAAAAAGAAGAAATATGAAAGACACACCACATATGAGAGAAACTGGTAAATAAAATTTTGTTATATCCAATGTCTTATTTAAAAATTAAAGTCTAATTTATTATACATATTTAAATTCAAAGAAAAGTCGGTTAATAGTTACATATGATTGGACTTTAATTTTCAATGAAAAGAGTAAAGGGACTGAAGGAAGAATTAGACCATTTTAAAGGAGCACTCTTTCTTGTAATGCTAAATCACATATATAGACAGCGTCATCCATATTTCACAGAGCTGTCTCGAATATTTTCGGGCCCTGAGCGAAAATTAAAAAATAGACCCTTATAGAATAAAAGTATATTCTATTACATTAAACAATTAATTTAATATCGTAAAAAATGATTAAACTTTTTCGAACATTAGTTTCATTATTTTGTTAAGAAAACACTTTAAATACGACTAAGAAATAAAAAATCGAATGTGAGTATGAATTATGTTATGAAGCTTGATTTTGAATAATAAATTAAAAAAATAAAGAATAAAGTATTATGTTATCGTTAGATTTAGATTGAAGAAGACTAAGAGTTAAAGAAAATTTGGTTAATTGAAGAATAAGTTCCGTAGGAAAAGAGACAAGTATGATTAGATTTAATTCAAAATTAATTGAACTAACGAGAGAGATAGAGAAAGGGATGAGAAATGGAGAATTTTATGAATTTGAAAAAAAAAATTAGAGGCCTTAATTATAAAGGTCGAAAGGGGCCTCAATTATAAATGTATAATTGCAAAAACTTAGGGACCTTTGAGAAAATTAGGGCCTCAATTATAAAGATACGTAGAAATTGAAATTGAAAAAACTTAGGAGCCTCAATTGTAAAGGTAGAAAGTGAGATTGAAAAAACTTAAGGACCTCAATTATAAAGTTAAAAAGTGAGATTAAAAAATTGGGGGTCTCAATTATAAAGGTAGAAAGTGAGATTGAAAAAACATAAGAGAATCAATTATATAGTTAAAAAATGGATTAAAAAAATTAGGGGTATCAATTATAAAGGTAAAAAAAGGATTGAAAAATTAGAGACTTCAATTATAAAGATTAAAAATTAAGATTGAATAAAATTAGAATATCAATTATAAAGATAAAAGGTAAGATTTAAAAATTAGAAGCCTAATTATAAATATGTAAAAATGGGAGCCCTAATTACAAAGATGAAAAAAAGGGGTCCCTGAGCAATCGCTCAGGACGCTCCCTGTAATAGCCGGCTCTGATATTTCATAGTAATATTTCAAAGCTTCAACACCCATTGAACGAAGCCTCAACTTTGCCACCTGTTCCTTGTCTCTTTACTCTTTGTTTCATCGATTCCTTTAGCTCAGAACAGATGGACATGTTGAGTAGCTGCGAGAAGATGGTCACCATCTCTTCAACTAGCAATGAATGGTCACAGGTTTCTCTCTTCCTCTCTAAATCAATCAATTATTTACACAGAAACATGACCCCATTCTTTGTTGCTTTGCTTTTGGAAGAGAATATTTACTTTGTGTCGTCGTTTTTTTTACCCTAATAACACCCTCCTTCATCTCTTTCTTTCCCCTTCTCTTGTTGCAGACCCTGATGGAGAAACCAAGCCAAGAACAGCGGCAACAAGCACTCAAGTGTCCTCGCTGTGACTCGTCCAACACAAAATTCTGCTACTACAACAACTACAGTTTATCCCAGCCCAGACACTTTTGCAAAGCTTGTAAGCGTTATTGGACAAGAGGTGGCACTTTAAGGAACGTTCCTGTTGGCGGCGGATATCGGAAGAACAAGCGTGTTAAAAGGACAGCTTTTTCTTCTACTAATACGTCGTCTTGTTCAGCTATCGGTGGTACTGGTACGGGTGCTTCTTCAACTGCAAATCCTATCCCTCCATTGTCTTCAACCTCAAGTACTCGCCCTTTGTTTTATGGGTTAGCTAATGACCCTTGGGCGGATTTAATCAATCTTCCTTACCAGCCATCTATGAGTGCTCTTGGATTAGGGTTTTCTTCTGGGGATAGTATTGATCATTACCAGAATAACCCACTCCTTTCGAGCTATTCAAATATTTTGGCTCCTCATCTTCTTCTATCGCTACACCCACCGTTGCTTCTCTTTTAGCTTCCACTCTTAACCAGCACAAATTCAACAATGGTGGTGTTAAAAACACTGAAGCCTTATCTCCTTTTCAAGATCTTCAAATGATTACTAATGTCGAAAATGGGCTAACCATGAAAGATGTCAAAGTACCATGCCAGAATCAGCTTGAGCAAATTGGTTTATCCGATCCGGTAGTTTATTGGAGCACAAATATGGGTTCCTGGCATGATCCAACAGGTATCGGGTTGATCTAGCAAAAGAAAAAAAGTAGACCACTTCTTCAAATTATCTCCCTCTTTCTCGTCTTCTTTTCCTTTTCTTTTTTCCCCCTAGGCACTTAGTTTCTATATAATCAAAATGGTGTGGGATTTGGGAATAAATCTAAAGTTGAGTACTGATACAAGCATGGGAGAAGATTGGATCGGAGCGATCATGTCAGCTGCAATAATTCAGCCTGGAGTTTTATTATCGAAAAGGTTGGGAAACCCTTATTTGCGCTGAGAGGAACCTCGGATCCTTTTCTTCAAAGGTATACTCTATGTTACTCGGACTCATGACGAACGAGTACAAGAAACATAGAGTATATATCATCTTCGTCACCATCTGGCATTATGTTGAAGAGAGAAACTTAGCTGATCATTTTGCTGCAACTTTTTTAATCCAGTAAGTTTGTTTTCTATTTTGTATGTATTTATATATATATATATATATTGCATGATGTACTCTTATTGTTAGGTTAGGTTTTGGGGGGTATATGTTGCAGTCCTCACTATAAACATTAGATGAGGATCTCATTTTCCTTTTCATTTTGTGGATTTTGGGGATTTGGGGTATAATTAATAATATTTATATTAAAGAGGGGAGATTTGTACCTGCAAACTTGAGCAATTAAATTTATTGTGTGACTGGTCTATGTTTACGAATTTCTCGTTCTTGGTGTGCCCTTCAGTAATCATTTTCAAATCGTTCGTTAAATGAAACTATTGGCGAAACTCGATGGAGCTTGACCAACCGAAAAACTTTCATGTGACATGTTTAAAACTCTCATGCATTCAAAGGTCCATAAAAGTATACACTGCAACATGTATGAGCAGTACATATATAGAAATATCAGTGCCATTGTTTTTCATGTGGATAGGTTTATTTGTAGTTCATGGGTTTGTATTTTAGTTGGCTGCAGATATTTTCTGCCTGCTGGTTTCAAGAGTATATAGCGCATAATACTGAATTACAGCCACATCGTAGCGGTTTTCAAGGCCACTCCGACATTTTAATCACATCGGCAATTAAAATATGTAGTACTTCTAGAAAACAAATATAACTGTATCGTTCGTATCACCCGCAATGCAACCGCATCCGTAACTGAAATTTAGTACCATGATGTATCGGTGCAAGAGTAGAAGACTGAAAGAAAAGAGCTTCAGACATTGAGAAACAGTTGAGCTATGGCAGGGAGAAGATTGAAGGTCCACCACTACCACTTGGATTTTAGCAGTTTGGCTGCTTCCAAAGACAATACCGATTCCTTTACCAGTTTCCTCTCTCGATGTTTGTTTTGTTTTGTTTCTGTGAAATTTGTGCTAGAAAGAAGAGAAAGGGAAAGATCGATGGCACATGGGGACCTATAGATCTGGGTTAAGATATATTTAGGTTAAATTCATTATTAATTTATCGAATTCTGATTAAATTCGATCTTGAGAACATCAAGTCCATTAGTAATTAAGTTGATAATATTAGGCTAGATAAATTGTGAAGCGTTACTTTAGTGAAAAAGACATTAAGACGGATGGTAAATGAGGTATCTACCTTGTAGGCGAACTCAGCTTTGCACTTCCATAAATATGAATTAGATACTCATGACTCGAACATACATATAACCGAGTTTTATGAGTATTCGAATTTCATGAATCGAGTCGGATATGACATCTCAAATATCTCAACATGCAAATACCGCATAATAACAGTATAATGGACACTCTAAACCACAAATCAAATTAATGAAAGTATGCAAACCCCTAAAGATAAGGTTACCCTAATTGATTGTACCCTTGAAATTAGGACGGCGTGTCGTGTAATATTAAAGCCTAGGAAATTTAATCACTCATTTATCTACTAAATATAGTACTACTTAGGTGGTCGAGCTATAAGCTGCCACTGATGGCCGGCTCAGCTTCCCCACTAATGTCCCATTGCTTTCAGTTCATTGATAACTTGTATCATGCGTGAATCTGTAGTGGGTGTCCCTCTATTGTCTGGGGGACCAATTTGTTCATCATCTTTTAACAACTCTTTCACCTTTAAATTATTTTTGGAGCTAAATATTCAGACAAGGATATACTATTTCAGGGTTGCTCACATAAGAGTTTAATCTTTCAAAAGGGTGGATTAAAAACATAATATTTCTGAATATATTCAAGGGTTGAACTTTTTAAAATTTGTGTAAATAAGATATTAACTTCAGAAAACGTTCAAAATTTTAAAATACTATATCCTTATTTTTTTCATACTAAAAAATGTCATGCCCCTATTCGGGGTTAAACCTTATCTGCAAATATTATAAATGTTGTGCTCTTATTCGATCGTTATGAAAGGTTAGATCCTTATATAAGCAACTGCAAAAAAGAAAAGAAAAGATTAGACCCTTGTTTACGCATTTAACCAATTTATTTTTCAGATTTGACTTTTCTTATATTTTCAGAAACCTAAACCTGCATGGAAAAACAAAACCCTAATCTATGTTATTCATTAAAAAAAAAGCAACAGATTGTTTGTGGTTGAGCTGTTGTCTGCATTAATTCGGTGTTTTATAAATAGGGATGATTAAATAATTTGAATTCAAGACGTTTTAAATAATTAGTTATTTAGTATTTTCCCCAGAAGAGTTATTTAGTAATATTTTAAACTTTAGGTTTCAGTATTATAATCCATTCCTGTCACATTTATGAAATATATTAAAATAATTTGAATTTCATAGATTTCGATTGAATATAGTTTTAGGGATAAATTTATATGATTCATAGATATATTATTCTATTCTTAACTGTTGATTTTCGAAATTGGTTAACACGGAGTTTTAGTTAACTAATTGTTTTCATCTTTATATTGCATTTAAATTTGTGATTGAATTACTTCTATTTAAATTGGCAAAAATTGATCACGTCATTAGTTAGTGTAAATAATTAATTGTTTCTAGTAAGTAGTGATATATATTTTTATTCTAATTACCTTCTATTTCCCCATGTTTTCTATTAAAAAAAATCACCATGTTGACATGGATTTTATTTATTTATTTTGGAATGGATGTTTTCAAGAAAAAACTATGCCACATTTTTAATCCAAGTGGTTTATTATATATTATTATAAAAGTTACACAATATTAAATATTATTTTTATAAAAAAAATTAACTATATTAATAATTTATTATATATATATATATAATGTTATCAACTATGATTAAATATTGAACTTGACTAAGTGATAATATGTGCTTATGTCGTAGCAAGCCAAAGTTCAAATTCCCCTTTCTTCAGTTTTCACTATTAAGATAACTTTTAACATAAAAAGTGTTGTCAACCATTAATTAAATGTTGAACTTAGCTTAACGGTTAGGTGCTCTTATTAAACCCTCCGAACCTCTTGATTATTGTCTTATTTTCCTTTTTAATTTTCATCAAATATGATTACATATGTCATCATATTAATAGATTAAATCTATTAAATAATTTTTAATTAAAATTGAAACCCAGTTGATAAAATACGCAAATAGTTAAGATAAAATATGTTATCATATAAATTTGTTTGATTGTCATTTCAAAAATTTTGCTAAACTTCAAATTATTTTAATAATTTAGCGAGTTAATTGACAGAATTCATAGTTCAGTGTTAAAATAGAACCATCACAATAGTTTAGTGACCGACAATGTAGTTTACCTAAATAAAATACTACTAATAATTAATGTTATTTGCTTCATCTCTAGTTATCGGGCCTTCGTACGTATTAAAGATCAGACATAAACTGAAATGGGCCTGATTTAACAACCTTATTGCAAGCTGCCAAACTACACGATTTATACGTTTTTTTGGCCCAATACCCTAGGAGGGTAAAATATTTAGGGTATTGGGCCTACCCAAACTTTATTTATCAAAATACATCGAGGTGACGAGTTCCATAAGATATTAATTTTTAATAGTTCACGTGCAGTGGGCCCCATGTGAATCATTATTTTCAATAGTGTTATAATGATTTATCACGTTGAGGTGATAAGCCCATTAAAAATATTTTTTATTTTTTAAAAAATTAGAAATTAAAAAAAAGTTTCTTCAAATAAAAAAAACTAGCCGTTGTTCAATGGGCACCAATGTCACTTGGAACTCGTCACCTCGAGATGACGTTCGGCCGGGGATTTCAAAAAATTAGTCGTTTGTAGTCGTTAGGGGTAAGGCTATAAAATAGGGGTTTGGAGTTTTGGTTTTTCACCAAACCTTAAATCCAAAAAAAATGAAAAAAAAAACATATGTTGTGCAAAAATCTCGAAAATGACAACCTAAGAATATATGTTGCGGCTGGATAATGCACATGTTTCATTGATCCAACGTGGGCCGAACGACGAATAGAGTATTCATAGTTGGGGGATGACCACCAAAAAGTCGCATCAGCGGATGATGACATATCTACATCAATTCGATCTATTTTTGACTATATTTTTATGCGGCTTCAAGGTGTACCTGGCGTTGATCGAGGCCTTGATCGAACATTGGTGTCCCGAGACGCACACGTTCCATTTCCGAGTGGTGAAGCGACAATTACTTTGGAAGACGTTGCTTACCAACTTGGTTGTCCTGTGAATAGAGCCCTCGTGGTGAGGCAGAACATGTACAACCCCTCAATGTTAGTCCACCAAGTTATGGGAAAATGGCCACCATCCGACGTCATGAGGGGCTATCGGATAATGATAATATGGCTGAAGTATGAATTCGAAGTGATTGTCGAGTCTACTAAGGCAAAAATTGTTTTCGCGTCCTGAGCATTTATTCGTCAAGTGATCGGAGGGATATTATTATTGGAAAAATCCGGTAATCTGGTGCACACTCATTATCTGCAAATTTTGGAAGATTTCAATGTGTGCTATAATGTCAGTTGGGGCTCGACGATTCTGGCCTTTCTGTATCGGGAGCTTTTTAAGGCTGCAATTGTAACGCCAGGTCGAAAAGTTGATGTAGTAGGTTGTCTAATACTGCTAGAGTCTTGTGCTTGGTATCGCTTCCCTTTTTTACGCCAATTACAGATGCCCGATCGAGTTTCCGCTGGCTGAAAGATAATTGTTTAACTTTATTTATTTAATTTTTTTAATTTCATAAATTTATTTATTTTTTATTTGTTTATAATAATTTTTTATTTTTAAATATTTTAGATTGTGTCATAAAATAACGGAGACGAAGTTGGCGGGTGCCACTACACGAGACATAAAGATGATGATCGACATCGCCGGTCGATTCGTGGTATGACATATAAATTATTATTATTATTTTGAATCTTTTAAACTTTATATATACTAACTTTGATATTTAATATTTATAGTTCTCTTGGCTTTCGTATGTTGATGAGTAGATCAAACATGTATTATCGGGGTAAATTTTTTAGGGGTCCCAGTTATAGTGTGTCGCCGTGACACAGTTATTGCACCAAGCGATTGTTGAGTGGCACGCAACTGATAGAGTGATACACCATTTTGCGGTGCGCCAGCCGATTCCCAGGCAAATGGAGGTTGATATGGACACACTCCATGCAATCGATACGCGTGGGAAACATAATGATAATTAGTCGGTTCGACACGCTTACTACATCGACCTATGGATCAGTGTGAACTATCGCTCCCCCATTGTTAGGACATTACACCGTTAGACTTAGATTTCAACCATTATCCATATCTTCAGCTTTACGAAGAAAATGACAAACCATATCTCACGACACCGAAAGAGAATAGCAACATAATTAGGCCACATGTGCCAACTCTAAGTTGAAGTCCAAGAAGAAAGCATCATCGTCTTCTGCTTCTACTTCAGCATTTGCCGTTGAATAGTACTATTATGCATCAGGCCAATTCCAGTTTTATCCTCCATTTCATACTTCAACCGAAACTCGACCGAATTGGGTCAGAGGTTCATGAGATGCACCGCAGTACACTCAAGCATCTTCGACAGAACATGCAATTGCAGGTGACTCAGACCATATCCTATATAGTTAACAAAGTAGCAACCAAGTCGAAGCAGTTATGGCGATAATGGCGTCAAATGTCATATTCATCACTGTATTTCAAAGGTGGATCACAGAGTGTGTTGGGTACACCTCTCGGTAAGAAAACGACGACGACAATCAAGACTTACGACCCCTGCGATAATCAAGGCGTAATCGATAACCCCTGCGGCAATATCATTCGACCACTCCGCGACATCATCAAGAACTTAGAAGACATAAATATTTTTTCTTTGTAATTTTCATGTAAAAATTTATTTTTTACAATTAATTTACTTTATATTTTGTAAAATTTAAATAAATTGATTTTTATTTTTTTAAAATTATTCTTGGTCGACCTTGTCAGCTCGAGGTGAAAAATTCCAAGTACCCGTTACTGCACGTCTGTCCGTTGAACGACTATTTTTTTATTGAATTCGAAGTAACTCATCACCTCGATGTGACGAGTTCCATTGAATATTTTTTTATTTTCTAAATTTTATTTTTAAAAAAATTAATTTTTTATGGACTCGTCACCTTGGTGCGACGAGTTATTATAACACCATTAAAATAATGGTCCACGTGAGCCCACTACAAGTGGCTCGTTAAGAAATAATATCCCACACGAGTTCCGTTTAGACTATAGCAAATATCGCATTTTACTAAATAAAGTTTGGGTAAACCCAATACCCTTAATATTTTATCTTCCAAGGGTTTTGGGAAAAAAAACCCGATTTCTGACTCTATCTAGAATCAAATTAGTGTATGGTATTTTTTTTCTCTCTCCTAGTAAATTAATTGACGCTTGAACTTGAATTTCGATGGGGTCGAATCAATTTTTTTCTTTTCTTTTTTTGTTTTTCCGCACTTTTCATTTTAAATATTTTATTATTCATCGTAACTTTTTTCTCATTTGAATCTTAGCTTTGTAACCCCTAGATCCGGTCTGCATGATACTACTAAATTTAACGGATTACAAAGAACATTTTCTAAAATATTTTCCTAACCCTTTAAAAATATACAATAATCAAACATATTTAAAACATTGTTAATAACAATAAAGTTATTTAAAAACATAAATTAATAATAGTAAAATTCAAACTGAGTAATGTAAACATAAAATGTTATGCGCAGTACAAAATACCAAATAACAAGTATCGTAAAGATCCATACACAATAAAATAATATATCAAAATATAGACACATGTCACCAAAATAAAGGTATTTCAGAAGATGAAAACATTACAATAAAAAGTACGGTACGAAATGTGTCGATCCTCTAAGTGTCTAGGCCGGGGTGTCTACCCGATGGTATCTAAAAGGAAAAAAGTTTAGAGAATTGAACTAGGGAGTATGGGTGTTCATTCGGTTAAAACGGTGGTCAACCGAACAGAATTAATCGAAATTTTTTTCTTTAACCGTTAATCAAACCGAACTTTTTTTTTGAAAATATTAACCGAACCGCATAAATTTCGGTTAATTTTCAAATTAACCAAATTTTTTTAAAATTTTCTAAATATATAAAAATTGAATATTTTTTAATTCAAAAATACAATTTACAATTAATTTAAATAATATATAATTATAAAATAAAAATTTTATATGGATGTTTTAATTAATTAATATTGGTTTAAGTTTAAAAGTTATTGATCTTAAATTATTAATTTGGTTTTAAATAGTTTGGGCTGAGCCCATATGTTATATATAATATATATAATATTTAAAATTTAATTTCGGTTAATTCGGTGAATTAACCGATTTCGAATGAATTAACCGTTAACCGAGTTCTAAAAAAATATTAACCGTTCCCGACCAAACTAATTCGGTGGCCGACCGAATTTATCGAACTAATTCGGTTAAAATTAAAAAAAGAACACCCTACTAGGAAGTTCAGTGTGTCCTAAAAGTGCAGAATAAAAATATACATATATTTTTTAAAATCAAATTTAGTTTCATAGTATAAAAGTGACGGTAAAATTTTCAATAAAAACATTTAGTTACTCTCTAACCATACACCATATGTGTTCCCATAACTATATCGATAAGGTCTTACCTTAGGTCTATTGGATCTAGGAGTCAACGGGAATCTTGGGGACTATGAGTCTATCCAATGATCACCTTATGTCCGTACCAACCTTGTATCAGATTATGGTTCATCAATTGCTGTTGGCATTGGATTGATGATAAATGCTACACAACAACATTCAATGGTTGTGATTTTCTTGACTTTTTATGTTATTTTAAAAAAAATTATAAATAGTTACTTCCATGCATGAATTTTTTTTTGGCTTTGTTGGATACAATGCACATGTCGAGGCTATTTTGACTATCCAGATGGGAACACTCAAATCATTTTTATGTGGCAAGCAAATGAAGTGCTCTTGGGAGTTGAGGTAACAAAAACCTACACCACCTTGAACAAGTTCAAATCCACTTCCCCCACCTGCAACTGCACCTT
Source organism: Hibiscus syriacus (assembly GCF_006381635.1). Classification (NCBI taxonomy): domain Eukaryota; kingdom Viridiplantae; phylum Streptophyta; class Magnoliopsida; order Malvales; family Malvaceae; genus Hibiscus; species Hibiscus syriacus. Next base: position 212,604 of record NW_024062588.1, read on the forward strand.
TACTTTGTCTTTCAGTATTTGTCTTTTAACTTGTTTGTGAAGTGCTAAAGCGAGACGAAAGTATCATTTGGCCATTTGAGTTCCTACATAAATACACAAGCTTGCAAGGCGAGTTCTTTACAGAGTCCGGCAATAAAAAGTGGATGAGTGAGTAGCAGTTATTCTTGAGTCCGTGAAATAGAAACTTAACCATCGACGTACGTGAAGCTCGGCCAGGAAGAATGAAACAAGAACGTGAGGATTCTTCGAGAGCAAAGGGTGATTGTCATCGGTGAATGAATATTGGAACCGGTTCATCAAGGCAAAAACAATAACCTTGAACCATGTGGTTCCCGATTTGGGATTGGTAACAAGGAAGATATCAGTTTCCCGAGCTTGAAAGTGGCGTTGGCAAGTGAGCACGTCTTGCAGCTTTTGAGGATCGATCCAAAATCCTTGATACTGATAGAGATGATTAACCCAACCTTTCTCGACCGGAAGTGAAGATATAAGGCCCTTGCATGGAGAATCAGATTTGAGGTGATTGCTTTGTTGTTTGTTGTTCTCGCTCTCATTGGGAAGTCGATCAGATGTGTAGAGGACACAGTAAGATTGAAGCAAAAACAGCTTTTATTTTAAATGTCTGGAAAAAATATTAAAATAAGCCACATCAAATGATCCAGTATTAAAAAAATTCAATGTATAAAATTCAGTAAATAAATTAAAAAAATTACAAGTACCGTAGGTAAAATAGGATAGAGTAAGCGTGTAATTTACCCTATTATAACTAAAAAATTTATGATTTTTTAAAGGCTTTTATTTATTTTATTAATTGATCATTATGTATGATTAAAAGTACTTAAAATTTAATTTCAGTTCAAGCACGAATTAACTTATCTAAATGGTTAAAGGAATCGTTGTTGTTCTTAGAGGTCATGAGTTCGAGCATCAGTGGCTGTAACAGGATAATTGAACGTTCATTGTTATATAATTAAGAGTATTTATAATAGAGACTATTGTCCATTTTAAAAAAACCGTTGGTGACTTCATCACTCATATCGGACTCGATCGAGGGCTCGAGTCGGAGGAGGATTCGGAGAGATCAGAGCAATGTTTGTGGAGAACGAGCACCATCGAGAGACATACGTCGATGAAATCGTCATCAACGGCTTCCATAATATTGTTATTGTTGAAGCAGTCATATTTACCATCAAAGACTCCAAATGGACTGAAGATGCTAAGAGAGGCTAAGAGAAAAAGAACTAGTGCTTAAAAGATCCGTATTGGGCGGTACAGAATTCCCCTCGACGATGTAGAACCGGAAGACCTCGATGTGGAACAGGTATGACCATGTACCAATATTTAAGGAATGAGTACAGCCTTGGACTCGCTCTTCAGCGATGGAATCAACTTGCCTCCCCTCAAGGAACAAGGGGTTTGGAATACTGTCCTTCCGAGACTTTTCACGGCTATGACCGAGGGAGGTGAAGATGTGCTGCGGTTCGAGGCCCCCGATACCCTGGCTAGTATGAACTCTCATGCTTCTACTCTGTTTCTTGGACTGCAATTGATCATAATAGTAGTTGTTTTCTGTATTTGCAGGGGACAAATTTCTTTTGGTTTAGGGACGAGGAGTTTGCTCGGCAAAAACTTGCCGGTCTAAATCCGCATAGCATTCGGTTAGTTACGGTATGATCCGTAAACATTATATGTAGCATTCTGACACATTGATTAGAATATCACCTAACATTTGTTCCATAAAGTATCTGATTGCCAATTATTGCAGGAATGGCCATCGAAAAGCAAACTGGCTCCGAAGATATATGGCCTGGCAGAGTCTGCAATCACCGAAGAAATGATCAACCGAGAAATCAGAGGTGTCATGACGGTGGAGCAGGTTCTGTACAAGGCTCAATATAAGAACATTACAACAATTTGCCATTACCATATATCGTGAACTAATTCGTATGTGCAATTTCGTATCGTGCAGGCATTGAAACAGAAAAGGTTGCTCATACTAGATTACCACGACTTATGTTACCATATGTCAAGAATGTCCGAGAGCTTAACGGAACGACATGTATGGATCACGAACATTTTTTTCTAAAACTCTAACGACACATTGAGGCGTTAGCCATTGAGTTAACTCGACCACCGATGGATGGAAAGCTGCAGTGGAAACAAGTGTATGCACCTTCCTGGGATTCGACGGCGTGTTGGCTCTGGCGGCTAGCGAAAGTTCATGTCCTCGCTCACGATGCGAGCTATCATCAACTGTAGTCATTGGTAGGTGTATTCCTTTTCTTTTCTTTTTCATCTCTCTTATCTTCCACTGAATGCATGCCTCTGATGTTTCTTTGCAGGTTAAGGACTCATTGTTTCACTGAGCCTTATATTATCTCAACTAATCGGCAACTCAGCGTTATGAATCCAATATATAGGCTGTTACATCCCTATTCCGGTACACGATAGAGATTAATTCACTAGCTCTGAATCACTGATCAATGCCGATGGGATTATAGAGAACGTGTTCTCGCCCAACAAGTACTCGATTGAGCTTTGTGCCATTGCCTATGACTTGGAGTGGCGATTCGATCATCAAGCTCTACGGGCCGATCTAATAAGCAGGTAATCCAGTTGCGAATTCGGGTGCATATACAAATGTTTTAATTCCTAATGACTTTGTTGATAGGGAGATGGCTGATGAGGATCCAAATGCATCTCATGGTCTAAGGCTACCCATCAATGACTACCCTTTTGCCAATGATGGTTTTCTCATTTGGGATGCTTTGGGACAATGTGTTCGGCTTATGTCAACCTTACTACCCGAATGCGAATCTCATCGAGTCGGATAACGAGCTTCTAGAATGGTGGAACGAAATTCGTACAGTCGGTCACGGTGACAAAAAGGATCAACCATGGTGGCCTGTTCTAAGAAACCACAAGACCTTATTAGTATCATCAAACTATTATCTGGGCCACTTCGGAACACCACGCAGCAGTGAACTTCGGCCAATACCATATGCGGCTACTTTCCTAACGAGCCTACCATTGCTCGAACCAAAAGCCGACCGAGGACCCTTTGGACGAAGAATGGAAGTTGTTCATGAGAATCCGGAAGCCGCACTCCTCCGATGCTTCCCTTCTCGAATGCAAGCGCGAAAGTGAGGCGGTTTTGGATGGTTATCGAATCATTCCGGACGAGGAGTATGGGAGAGGAAATGGAGCCATCATGGGGCGAAGATCCGGTTATAAATGCGCATTCGAAAACTTAATGGGAGATTAAAAGTGATGAAGGGATCATTGATGAAAGAAACACAACAGCGATTTGAGAAACAGAAATAGAGCTGGGATTATACCGTATGAGCTTTTGCAGCCATTTTCTGGGCCTGCTGTTACAGGGAAAGGAGTTCCATGCAGCAGATATCAATATGAAATGTCATCTTCCATTAAGACACTAATAAAGGGGATGTAATCCTATTCGAATAACCGTATTAATCTTTCTTAATCCGTCTAATTAAATTAATAAAATATCATTTCCTAAAAAACCAAAGTTAGAGAAATAATTGAATTCTATTTATTATTATAATAAAATTCATGAATTAAGTAGATTCCTAAAGGCCAATGGCATATATATGAAAATTTAGGAGTTACACTTTGTATATTAAAACAATATGAGTAAAATATACATCACTTAATTATGTATTTAGTAATAAATATTGTATTTATTTTTTAAAATTAGAAATAAATTACTTGATTAAAATATAATTATAAACAAAATATTTATCACTAAAAATAAGCAAAACCGTCTTATGTAATAGATATTAGTATTTTTAGTCTTAAAACTTAGACATTCTATCAATTTTACCTAATTAGTTTTAATCGATAAATATAAGCCTTTATAATTAAAACTTCTACCAATTAATTTTTTGTGATACTGTAAAATCAAAGAAGCATATCAGATCAAATGATAATTGAACAATTGCATTCTATCATAAAGCAAAAA